>NW_028168429.1:0-203187 GCF_964237585.1 Gallinula chloropus
GGTCAGAGGGCTGATTTATAATGTTATGAGATTTCTTGCTGGTTTTGGTCTTCAGAATTTAACTAAGAACTTCTGTCTGAAGAGTCAGAATAGATTTTAAAAAGTATTTTGAAAACCCCTGGAGGTTTTGGAGTGCTTATTTTGGGGGGGGTGAGCAGGGAAGGGGTCTGTTTGTTTTGGGTTCAGTTTTGTTTTGGGCTGTTTGTTTGCTGGGATATTTTTGTTGTGCTTGTTTTTCCACAAAAGAGAGAAAGGAAACAATCTAGGATTGTTTTACACTAAAAATATGCTATTAATTTGGAAAATGGCAATAGATTAATATGCTTTTGAGTATTACAATGAGATGAATAAAGGTGGCTTATGAGGGAAGTGAAGTCTGTTATAGACTGTGAGTAACAGAGAGCTAATTTTGGTGGTCTGAGTTATTCTGCTTGAAAGCTCAAGGTAGCTTCCAGAGGATTTGGGAGTGCAGCAGTAATGTACCCCAATATACATTTTTGAAATGCTCTTTATCTGATGGGCTAGTCAATCCTAATACCTGGGCAATTAAAGAGGAATGAAACTGGTCTACTCTCTGGTTCACTTCTTGAAATAACTGCAAATGAAGGATTCTTTGTCTCCATCTCTCTCCAAGAGTACAGTCCAAACTGGACTCTAATCCAGTCTATTGGAACACTATTTTACAGGACTGGTTCAGCACACCTTAAGACCTTCTTTGACTTTTTTTTTTCCATTGATGAAAATTGGAGTGGCTTTAAATATTTAAAGCCTGTTGAGGTTCATGGGACTATGGTAGTTCAGGACAAAGGAAGCCTCTCTATGGATATGGATTTGTCTGAACTCAACTGTCCTGAACATTTCAGTAAAATTGTATATAGGAGGACTGGAGCTAGTGCAAGTGTGAGAACTAAATTTGTAATGGAACATGCAAATCATCTGATTTTATTTTGCACTGGATTGAGAACTCTCCCAAGGTAAGCAGGATGGTATGATAGTGCCTTGACCTGTTGTACCAGGTTTATGTGAGATCTGGTACAGCATCACTCTGCCAAGTCATGCATCTCCTTTATGTGATGATGCGTCCTTGTAGGCTACAGATGGGAACCAAAGTTCAGTTGCCTTCTTATGTATTCACAATCAAGTTCATCTATACATGTATTAAATTTCACAACATTTTAAGATCCAAAGTACAGATACTCCACCTTCTCTGACATCGAGCTATATCAGTTTTCTATAAACAAGTAAGACTATACTTAATGATATCAATACAACAAAGCTGAAAGGAAGCAAAAGCAATACATTGCACCTCAAAATAGAAATAATAGAACTCATTGAGTATATGATATTAAAATTGGGATATATGAAATAAATTTACCATTGTTCTTTAATGTCGTTAACCTATAATAATTAATGCCACTTTACTAAAATAGTAACAGTTACCTAATACACAAGCTTATACCATTGTTCAGAGTAGAGATGCACAAATGGCATTAGCATATGCTATGAAGTAAGCCTCTATATTAAGCTTCAGTGACGCTTTGCTTTTCCGGAACTAAAACCAGGATTGTACATAGACATGAACTTAAAATGTAATATAACGAAGTAGACTTGGATAAATCATCCCAAGCATTTGGCCCCCTGCACTACAGTAATGTTCTTGGTTTTAGCAACAAATATCCTTTACCTAAATGTGGCAACACTGCAATTTTATAGCAGTTCATTTTTGGCAATTAGTACTCTTTTTGGGCTTTAATGTTTCCTAAGGTCATGTTGATTTCTTTTCAGAGAGAGGCAAATCCATGTTTTCTCTCTATTAAAAAATGTGGAAAGGAACAAGTTGGGAAAAAAGAAATCTCCCAAAAGCACAATGTCCAGTCAATGATTATAGTTCATATTTAAAGAAAACATCATATGGAAAAACCTAATTTAAGGGAATGAAAGATAATTGTGAAGATGAATAACACATTAGACAAGAGGAGGAATCACAAAGGACGACAGATTCAAAAGGACTGATGTCTTCATAGCCTTCTCCAAGGATGCAGAGCAAGACCGGTTGTAATTTGCTGATTCTCACGGTGGCAGAGGAGCAGCTTTTAAAGTTGAAGAAGAGCTTAACAAGAAAGTATTAAGACAGAACTCTAATTTAACACTATCTTCCTTTCTCACACACAGGATTCATGTTCCTAATTAATGCAAATTAGAGTTGAACTCAGTACTATACAGCAATTAATTTTTTTGGCATTACAAAGAGAGTTCTATCTAAGTGCACATAAGGACATGCCTACTGTTTATGCATAATACTATGCTGAAAGGCAATTTTTTAATGTCAGTGTCAGCCCTGCCCTAAAAGTGATTTCAGAAGCTACACATCAGATTCCTTCTACAATCATATTGGTATAGATCTTACATAAGGGTATTAGTACATGAGAACACCCCAAACTGCTTTTTCCTTAACATGATTTGCATGTTCACGTAAATAAGTTTTTAAGATTTCTGAGACTTGAAAACTCTGACAATCTGCTAGTGAAAATCACTCATCCATGGGTGAAAGTTGAGGTTCCTTCCTGTCAGTGCTGCGCTGATCCAGAGCTTAGATATCATACTTTAGCTTGATGGACCTTTCATTCTCAGGAAAGTACTGAACAGGTGACTGAAAATAGGATGCAGGCTCTCTCTTCACAAGCAGTCACATGGAGGTGGAAGTTACACCAAGAGATGTTTTAGTTCAATGCAAGAAATACATTTTTTTACAGTGATTTACTTGACCAACCTTCCCAGGGACGTGTCAGAGTCCTCATAACTGGAGGCTTTCAAGATGCAAAAGCAACATCCATCTCCATGCCAATCTGGTTATGATGATGAGATACTTGGTAGATAGAGGTGCGAGGGTCCCTGAATCAGCCACAAATCAGTAGGCTCAAGCTGGAAAGTACTACTGGGGTGCTGTCACACAGCTTGTATTTGAGACAGATCAATCATGCCAGTCTGCAAAAGAGCACACAGACACGTCCTCTGAGCCCTTACAATATGCTTGAGTGGAAGAGAACTGTATGCTTCAAGGTTGTAGAAGACACAGGCAAGACATGTTACATGGGATCGTTAAGAATGGGCCTAGGAGAGCTTCATGGAATTAAAGAGATAAAACTAGGGAGAAATAGGAAGACCTGTCAGAATTTAATCTATTATTTAGTATTATTTCTACCTTTATTCTAAATGAAGTAAAAGAACAGCACAAAGCACAAGGAATAAAGTAAAAGCAACAAGGTTTCCACAGCTAGTTTAAGACAGAGTGCGTTATGAGTTCTGCCCCCTGCCAAGAAACCAAAATTATATATTGATGTACACATCCTTGCTTTTGCAGGAGTAGGATTCTGATGAGCATAAAACATCAGTAGCAGTGAACTGTGTAGGCAGGATGACACTGTGTCATTTTTGAATTCTTGGTAAACAACTACATATGCTGACCTCTTGTATACATGAAAATAAATCCCCGTGTCTAAGGTATAGAGGAATCCTTCCTGTGGAAGCAGAACTGGTCTCATCACGTAATAACATCATTATTTTGAAAAAGTTAAATTACTTTTTGATTTACAAGATGAGAGGGCAAAAACGAATCTCACAAACCGTTACTTTTTCAGAAGCTATAGCTCAGAAATAGTCAAGTGGAATGTTTTTTTAATTTGTATTAGTTCCACATTGAATCCTGTACATCCAATTTTAGCCTAGCGCATTTTTACAGCTGAATGTACAGCTGGGACCTCTGGAAATAAGAGCTTTTATTATGGAAATGCTGGCATAGTTTTAGCTAGGGTCGGCACACGTAGCCTACTGTAATGTGCTTTAAAACTTGAGATGGAGACCAGAAGTCTGAGGCTTAACAGTAGCAAACCCTGTATGCCTGAAACACAAGCCTCCCCAAAAATGTCATGCAAGACTGCTGCTCCTGGCATAACTCTCATTGAGTTAAAAGGTGAAAATGAACCTCATTGTGCTTGTTTAAAAAGTAGACGGTAACAGGAAATGTATTGATTTGCAGATACAAATAAAAATTTTCAGAATGAGAAGATGTTGAAGAGCATAACAAGTCACACCTGGGTACATATGAAGCTATGTGATTGGTTCAAGAAAATTTAGGTGTGTTAAAATGGGTAAATGCTAATATTTTGAAACTGCTGATTTGGTTACTGACCAAAGATTCCTCAGCCAAAAAAAAAAAAAAAAGAGTACTGGAATGTCAAAGCACTTTAATTTATATGTCTGCATAATTTTATACTAACAGGTGAGACAGTCTGGTCATTATTTCATTATTTCTACCTAATTTTCTGAAATTATTTAGGAATATGATTTCTCAAAACATTCTCAGAGAAAAACAATCTGTAATTACTCAACATTGTTTCTGTCTCTGTAAACTAAAGGTGCTGATGACTTTTTATCTTTTCCTCATCAAACTTATCTTCAGAGAGCAAATCACTAGAAGGCAGCTGAAGTCAAAAACTCAAAAGTCATCAGTAGGCCTGACAACAGCCACAGCTCTGTCAACATTAGCTGTACTGCATGTAGAAGATTAATGCTGTACCACAGAGAACTTTTGGGTCCTCTGCACATGTTCATCCCATAGGGAGTACAGTATTAATTGGAACAGCAGTTGATAACCTTCATTTTCCTGGTACAATCTGTGATATAAAAAATCTACAGTTTTGTAGTTAAATTTCCCATTTTTTAAATCCCTGTCCTGGTTTCAGTCAGGAGGGAGTTCACTTCATTTGTAGCAGCGGATGGAATGCTGTGTTTGAGAGTTAAAATGAAAACAGTGCTGATAACACCCTGATGTTTTTAGTTGTGGTCAAGCAGTCAAGGACTTTCTCAGCTCTTCATATTTCTCTATTAATGAGAAAGTAGGGGACAAAGCCAGGACAGGTGACCCAAATTGGCCAAAGAGAGTATTCTATGCCAATTACGTCCTGCTCAGTATAAAGGGGGGCTGATGGGAGGAGGAGCGGGGCGGCTCCAGGATGCGCGGTTTTGGGGGATGATCAGGTTCCGGGACGGCTCTGGGTGGCACGGCCTGAGCTGTGGGTTGGGTGAGACACTGCATTGGGTATCAACAGTTTCATAGATTTTTTGCTCTAAAGTCCTGTCAGCTTTGTTATATTTTATCTTTCTGCTATTCTAGTAAACTCTCCTTATCCCAACCCACGGGCTTTTGGTTTCTTGGTTTTGGGTTGTTATTTGCCCCTTCCTTCTCCCTTCCCTTTCCTCACCCCCACCACACACTTCTCCCCCTCCTCTTTTCCTTTAAAGAGCAGGCAGCTGCATGGATCTCAGCTCTCAGCCGGGGTGAAACCACGACAATCCCTTCATCAGAACCACAGTTTCTGCTCTGAATTGATCAGTTTTGATTGGTTATCGTCAACAATGTAGAGATTTCTGCTTGCTCAAAATAGTTTACACCAACACATATAAGTATATATATGTTCTTCAGGCCTTGTTAACATGTCATGTAGAACTCACAAATATGCATAATGTATTTCAGACATCATTTATGTTCTAATCTTAATTTTAAAGAAGTATAGATTTGCTTAATATTTTAAAATATCATTTATTATACACTGAATTTTACCTATGTTTTCCCAGTTTCAAAGTGTAGCACCTGTAGTAGGTACACAGTGGACTTGGAGGAGATACTCTTTTGAAAGGCTGTAGCAGATGAGCCTTTCTATGGGAGCATTTACACTCCCTTTTTGATCACTGCTTCCCAGAATCTTCTAGAAACTACAAAATGTATTTTAAAAATAAATCATTAGAAAATACTGATGTAAAACTGAAGGTCATAGTTGTGTACAAATTAGTGATAATGAAATCATCAAGTGTGCAGATTAGATGTTCAACAGTGGTAGTTGAACCCCAGTGAGCTCTAGAAGTAAAATAATGCACATTAAAGTGTTTGAATCAGCATGAACAAAAAATGGATGGTCACTCTGGTACCCCTTAGCATAGATTCTCACTAGGCAATAGGTCAGCAGTAAAACAATTCCCAAGAAACCTCAACTTTCTAAATCAGAATTTTTTCACTAAGTGTATAAGATTAGTACAAGTTATACAGGTTTGCAAATAATGGATATGGGAAATTTAACATGTTTATATTATATCTGAGGAGAGGTGGACAAGCATAAATGCCATGAAGAATATATTCTGAAGTGAGAAATATTTTTAAATAGTGGATTTTTATACACACAGCATGAAAATAAGTAAAATGTTATGAAACCAAATTTTATATATCTTTTTGTACAATGAGCCAGTAAAACCAATGGTATTTGTCAAATATGTGTGTATGTGTGCATGTGATTGGCTTAAATATATGTTCAGGTATTTGGGTGAGAAGCCTTGTTTGTGCTTGCCAAAAGCTACATAAATCCCAGCTCAGGTACAAGATGAAGATGGTGGAGCCAGTTTTTCCAGGCCAGAGAAGTTGGGTGCTTATTTTAGCCTGGAATGACTTCAAAAGTGACACTACATCAGTACTAAAAGAATGCTAAAGCAATATAGCTAGAGTCAGCATCTCGTCTTGGTTATTCCCAGTTGAAAAGTGCACTGATAACAAAGAAAGGGAAAGTTACTTACCAACAACCAATTTCTTTTGAGCTATCTTGTACGCATATCTTGCTTTGCAAGTGATCATTTACTAAGGCTCTTGAAGTCAAGGACTTTTTTCCCCCCCTTCTTTTGCACTATCTAGAGAGATTACATATTTTCCAGTCTCTGTACTCATTTCATTCTCAGACATAAAAGACATGCCTGCAGTTAGACCGTCCCTTAGCTATCAACTGCATATTTCTCCAACATAAAGAGACTTCCAGAGAAAACACAGGGAGATCTGGAAGTGAATGCATGAATCTCAGAAGAATCCCAAGCACTGTTAAATATCCCTTTCTTATTTGAGTGTTTGCTTCATGAACATTCATGCACTCTTGTGTGTTTGTAGGAAGATGTTTAGACTCTCCGGTAAAGACTGGCTTAACTTCTGGACATTCATTCATAGAATTAGTCTGGGGTTTAGAAACTACTCTCCTGACTGCTTATATTCATTCATTTCCTTTTGAAGGTAGTGAGCAAGATACTTCACTGGATATATGCAGGTCTATAGATTTTGAATGATTGCACTTCCCTGTTGAATCAATAATCCACAATTAATGTTTCATGTTCCTCAAGAATTCAGGAAATCAGATAGAAGTTTAAACCCAGTTCTTATTTATTTAGAATCTAATTTATCATATATGAACTCAGTTCCAATATTTTCTTTCATAGCCATTAAGAAAAACAAATACCCACATAGGTAAGAACTGAGACGGAATAAAATCTTTTAACCATTTTAATGTATCCAGTTTGGTATCTTTAAGTGTAAATATATTTACATATATATTTGTTGCACAAATGATAAGGACTTGTTCTTTTAGTTAATTGAGAAGTATTTATCACTCATTTTGACTTATATGAATTGTGTTCAGTAATTCCATAGAAATGTTTTCTACAATTTCAAGCTTCTGAGCAGTTTTTAAATAATTATAATTTGATTAAGCCACCGCCTTGGCATATTCCTTCCCTAACTGGAATCCTCTGCTCTCAATGACATAGGGCAGGGATACAAGAGAGAACATTTACTCATAGGTTAATAAAAAAACTCAAGATCTGACATTTTGTGAACTATCAACTTAAAAAATTGTTTTATGACATTGGGAATGCAGTAGTTACACTTGGCTTCAGACTAGTTCAAATATTAGACCTTAATATGACAGTGTCGCTAACTTTTTTTTAGGTTTCTCAAGATGTTCCTAAAATTCATACTTACACGTATGGTCTTCACACAATACACATAAAATTTTATTTTGTTTAAATTCAGACTACCTGTAGCCTGGTTCCAAAGACCCAATGCCTGTTTGCAGCTGGAGTGCATTACGTGATTCCATCTTCTACTTCAGTTTAATATAAAAAACCCCTGTTACAAAAATCCAGTTTAAACTTTCTAGGAAGTCTTCACAATGCCAAACAAAACACAGTAAATGGGAAACTTCCTTAAACTACATTGATACTTCTGTCTCAAAGACTGTTTGGGTACACACAATGTAACTCTGCAGAGTGAATTCACATGAATTTTAGTCTATTATGCATATATTAGTCTGATTCATGCATTTCTGTAGCTTCTAGGGTAAGAAGCTATTTAAAGCTTAGTTTTCTGGAAAAGGGTTTGTTTTTTCTCAGCTAGCCACATTTCTGTATATCTCTGTGTTTCACTACGCTGTGGTACAGTATAGGCTGAAGGTTAAGCCCTAAAAGTTACTGAAATGCATTGTGTCAGTGACAGAATACTCTCTTTACTAGAAACTAGGCACTTTATTTTGTTGCCTTTATTTCAGGCAGTGTGAAACTTGGGGTTTTGAGTTGCTGTTAAAAGCTACACAAATTCTTTTAATTAAACAATTATTTTGCTGATAGTATCCAATCTGATGTATGGCTGAAAGTTTAGCCGCTATTCAGGGTTGAAGCCATTTTGTGCTTAGTGTTAACCTAGTTTTCATAATTTTTTCACTGTGGTAGAGTTAGCTCAATGAGAGGAGAATATCTGTAACAAGTAGACAGTATTCCAGATTACAGAGCAAATCTGATTAGCTCAGAGTAATTACTGTGAAATATTTTTGGGGTTTTATCCATTTGGAACAGGTTTTCCTTTGATTTAGACTTCTTATTATTCATAAATAGAAAAAAGATGGGTTTACTTGAAACAGGCTTTGCTTAAGACTAAAATCTAAACTGGAAGATCTAATAATTTATTGGAAGTGCTCACTGCACTTCCTTTGTCAGTGATTGGCAGCATCGCTTTTTTTCCACCCTACCCCCATTATTTGAAAATTAATTTCACAAAATATTGTGTGCATTCCTTTCATTTACAATGACATAAAAATTGACTTATGTTTTCAGAATTTATCTTAAATTTTAAATGTTTCTGAGACTTCAGTACTTGATTCAGTTGGCCACTGACACCCTTCTCTTGCCATTTGAGATGCCCCAGAACATCTCACATCCTATACAGTGATTGATTCAGAACTTAGGAGTAGAAGCCAGGTAGAAGCATCCCCTAACAATTTTCTTTTTAAATATATGTTAAGCATTTAATGCAATATTAAACAAAAAGAAAACCTGCTAATTTCTCAGAATAACTTGGCTTTCACAAAAGGAAAGGAATAGCGGTGATAGATCGATTCAACAAGGAATGAGTGCTCTACTTCCACTAAAAATTAACAAGAACTAAGGAACATTTTTCTGTGCTTGCAGAGTTGAAATTTTTCAGTTTTGGGAAAAAATCTCTGGGTTTACTGTCATTTATGTGAAACTTAACAAACAAAAGTGTTCAAATCACTATTGAAATTTCTTGGGTTTAGCTAATTGAAATTCTAAGTTTAAATCAAATTTATATAAAAGTTAACCAAAAATATATAAATGACCCCAAGAAAGGCTAAAAAGAGCTTCACAACTTTGGAAACTTTCTTGAGTAAGTTTATCTTCCAGAACTACTTTAATAAATTTCTGTGCTCCTGACATATCATCTTTGGAAGAAATAAAAAATAAATAAAAAAGAAGAAATTCAAACAAGCTTTCCCATAATGCAAAGTCCTCTAGGAAACGATATTGATGAAATTTACAGGTTTATTACTTTTGTGTTTTCTTTACCTGAAAATACTGATAATGGAAATAAGATTTGCCTTGTGAAACTATGTGAGATTTTCCTGTAATTCTACTTTTTGAGACAGTGTTGTGTTATTCATACACAATTAGTAAAGAATAGTTGATGTTTCACTATTTCCTGCTGGTGTAAATTTTCATATGTCTGATGGTGTCATTAAGATGTCAGTTTTCATCTGTTGAGTGTTTGCACAGTATCCACCTATCATTTGGTAACATATGAGCAGACTTCAGGGATTTTACAGAGCTTTAGTGAGATTAAATAGAGTTCAGTTACAGGAGATTCCCTCATTTGGAACAGTAAAACAGGTCATAGTACAACTACACTGTCTAGATTTTAATGTGTTGAACATTTGTCTACCATTACTTAGCTTATCCCTTTGATTCTAGAAATATTGAAGTTGTATGTGCATAAACTTTGCATAAATGTAAGTTAAGCTGCCAGCAGTGATTGTCATAATGTAGCTGTAAATACCATCAGATGCATTCTCAGTCTATTTATATATTTATTTATTTATTTTAAATAAGCAACGTGCACTGTTTTCAAAGCAGAGCCCTTAACATTTAGGTGTAAAAAATTCAAATAACTGGGTGAGCTAAGTATATTTTGAAAATATGTTTGACAATAATGGCTTGTAACAGCTTGGTTTTCTCACTTCTTACTTATAAGGGAATTATAGAAGTTATTTGTTATCAAGGTGTTATTTTAACACTACTGTTATTGAAGCTGAATAGAAGTTCTATAAACTGCTTTCAATTGGCTAGTTTTGCAGCCGTAATAAATATAAGTTCGAAAAAGGTTCTTTTTAAAGAGAGGATCTTTACTAAATTGGTAAGTAGGAATTCTAAGTCTTAGCGTGCTGTTTGGGATGTTGATAAATTGTAACTTAAAATCACAGTAACAAAGCCTCAGGTACATTTGGAGAGCTTTATGTACCAAAACAAACAATCAGAAAAGACCTAAAGTCAAACTCATCAATCAGAGCGGTGATGGTCTAGCGGAGGCGGTTTACGCTAAAGTCATGGTCAGATAGGGGATGTCGAATCGCCTCAAAGCAAAGTCCTTACAAAGAGAAGTCAAGTCATGTTTGAGCAGTTCTGGAACCCATTCTGATAAACATCTGAGGGCCCAGTGAAGGGGAACACAGGCACAGAGATACAATGCATATTCTATATACACATACGTATACATATACATGTACAGACTGATTTGCACTGGAAGGTCCACGGGTATATTGCAGAATTTGGACCAGCAGTGGCATAAAATCCTGAGATAAACTCTGACAGCATTTTAAGTCCTTGCAAACGTTCTCTTCACTAACAAACACAAACCGAGCACCAGAAACAAAAACTTCAGATGCAGTTCTGAATTTGACCTTTCCTGTCCATGTAACAGTTTTTGAAAACTATCTTTGTATCATTCTTATCAAGGAGCTGATAAGAATTTTATCTTCAAGTCCAGTTAAAAGCAATTTTGCTCTCCATTTAAGTCATTTGGATGAACAAAGGCTGCAGCTTTGGACTCCAAAAACGTGAACTTTTGGACTGCTAAGCTCAGTGGGAAAGATATAATATTCCTTTGAACACAATATTAACTGTTTTCCTTTTTCCTCAATAATTTAATGAAGTTCTTGTATCTGGCATAATGTAGCCAGTATTTTAAGCAGTCTTTGTGCACAAAGGGCAGTGGCACTATCGCAGCACAGAGCAGGAATGCTTTGCAGGATGTTTCCAGATAGTGGAAAACGGTTCCAATGCTCCTAAGGAGAATGCTATGTTAAAGAGTGAATCAAAAAGATGTAAACATGCTTCTCTTCTTCACATGATTCTCACTAGCATTTCCATGCAGGAGCAAACATCCCTGTGGTGAATATTTACTTATCTTTCTTTTCCATATGAAATATTTGTCTGCCCTTGGCCTTGCCTTCATCTTGGGGCAGGATTTTGTTCAGCAAAACAAAAAAGATAAGATAATATTCATCTCTTCTTGGCAACAGCAGCAAAGCTAGCCAAAAAATGCATTCATCTTTGTCCACATGGCAGTAGCAAGAACAAAGCATATTTATGTTTTTTTCCTATGTATGATAATAAGCCCCAGATAAAAAATGTATTTCTTTGTCCCTGAATCTAGCAATGGCAAGGACAAAAATTACACAAACCCCAGTGTTGCTTGCAGTGGGCAGCAATGAAGGAAATGTTTTCACTAAAATGAAAAAAAAATAATGAGCAAGACCTTATTTGATGTTTTGGTTAGAAGACCAGATAGTATTTAGGGGTTTATTAACCATATAATTCCACTAATATCCAATATTCAACTCAGGCCTCAATATTATATAAATGACTTTGAACTTCATGCCTCAAATTTATAAGATAAAATATACAAACAACCATGAGACCTCCAAAAAGTTAACTCAAATTATACTGGAGTCAAGATTTCTTTACTGTTTCATAATCTGTCTTTGCCATGTTGCTTCTGACTGTGGCCACCTGACTTGACCTGCTGTCACTCAGATAGTCTTCAGACTGTCTGGGTGTGTTTTTTATCATTTTAATCACAGGGCATTATCGAAAATATTTGAGTGCAGATGAAAATGAAATGTTTTGTGGATTGTATCAGCTGACCATATTGTAATTGTAAGAGGTTCTAGGAAATTTTAGTTTTTCCTAAAATATCATAGTTTTTCTGATAGTAATGTTTATTTTAATTGTACTTGTAATTCTTTCTTCATCAGTTGAAAGACTTCAAGATAAAATCACCATGCACCCACAGTTACAGATTTTTTTGTTTTTGCAGGATTGTAAAGAAAAGATATATGGGGGTTTTTTGGTAAAGGTCCTAAAACGTATTTTCTACAAGCCAAGAACACTGACTAGTACTTAGTGTTTTTTTAAGATATTAGAGATCTTAGTCCCTCCATACAGTTGTCATGCCTCAAAAGTCATGCATCTCCTCTAATTCCCCAGCACCTGTCTCTCCTGACTAATCATCACCCTTGAATGGACAATTACTGTATTTTAAAAAACAAAACCCTTCTTTATACAATTACTGGGTGCTCCTTAGTCATACCTGTGCAACTTGTTTTTCAGGGGGGGTATTTCTAAAGCTTCCCTCTGCCTGTAAAAATCTGAAAATATAGTAGGAGGATCTCTAACAGGAGGACTGTGACTGTTTCTGTGCTCAAAATCTATTTCGTGGAAGCAATTTATTTTTTTTTCCATTTAAACTAATTGAGGCCTTTGTGAGAATTTCACGACACAATCTCATGAAAAAACTGACTAAGGGAGGGAAAACAAAACCTGTGATAAATGGTAAATTTCTGTATATGTTAAAGGTCATAATATGGTTCTGGGGGATGGTTCTCATCTTGATAAACAATTCAGAAACATGAAGAACTTGTGTAAGAGTAGAGTAACTTCAGAAAGAGAGAACTGAAAGAGAACCATAATAAGATTCAACATCAGCAATTTCAAAGCCTAATGAAAATATTTTCCTATTTGTCAGATAAAGTGATCTTATCCTTTTACTCAAAGCACCTTGTTGTACCAAGGTACCATGATCTAATTCTACTGGAATCTAGAATGCCTAGTCACAAACACCAAGCCTCTACTCAGCCAGATGTATGCAAGATCCCTTTTGGAAGCCACATGCATATAGTAATGCCCTGTACTCAAGATGTCTTACTAAGAACTGCAATGGCTGTTAGTTTGCAGGATAAAAGCTGACTTGTGTTGCTAAACTCAGGATGCTTTTACCAGAGATCAAAACCATTGAAAGGGGAAATGTCAATCATCTGGATGACCCAAATTTTATTCATGGCACCTGCAAGTCTCTTTCAAACCACATAACATCACTTCCCATTGACAAATATTAACAGCTGAAATGGGAAAACATGGGAAAATTATGATCTTGGGAAGTCAGAAACATTTGGCAATTAACTAATTTAGGACTTTTGAGAACATAGGTCCTCCCACCACCAAATGATCATGATGAAATTTTTTGTCTGTCAGACAGGAAAAATGTCTACTGTACCAATATCTTCCTCAATCCATTATTGACATTTTGGTACTGTTGGGTTTGGGGTTTTTTTACCACTATTTATTGTTTAAAATTATGGACTTTGGGGTATTTTATTTCATTTTTTTTTTGCCATTTTGATCCTTGAATAACAGAACTGAAAACAGAAATGCTGACTCAATGTCTTTAACAGTGACTGAAAAAAGAGATGTGTAAAAATATTAAAGTTGCATAATCTTCTAAATTAATGTCACATTGAACTAACAAACCAAATAAAATAAGGAGGGTAACACTTTGAGTCTTAGTAGACTAAGCTACAGATTTCTTTTATTATCCCTACTGCATTATAATTCCAAAAGACAGCATTTTTTTGTTTCTTATATGAAAACCAAAAGAAATCAGTAATATTCTCAGAAAAGATTTTTTCTTTTTTTTTTTTTTTTCTTTTTAGAGTGTTTCCATTAGGTCAATTAGAAATTCTAACTTGCTGAAACACATCCAAGAGTAATAGCAAAAATACCTAAATAAATAAAAGGTGCACATATGCAATTCAATAGCAATGATGTATGGATACAGACCTGTCATCACTCCCTCACTACATAATTTTACCTATTCCACACCTCTGGCATGTGGTAGCAGTGAAAGATAGCTTGGTTTAATATTACAGCTGGATGTATCTGTCCTTTGGACCCTTTTCTGGAATTTTGTTCATTATTCTTTAATCAGTACTCTTGCTAGCCTCTAATATTTTCAATTCATCGCGGCAGTGCATTTCAATTCCATTTTGTGCAGAAAGAGCCTCTATGGACACTCAAGCACATCTTACTGAGAGTCAGAGCCATCACCCAAAGACAATATGACCAACTACAGTTAATAACAATAAAAGCATTTGTTTTCTTTCAGGTTATAAAGAAACCTTTTTTCTTTTCCTGGGTTTCTTGGATGAAAAGATCAGTAGCAGGGGAATGATACTCGAGCTCTGTTCCTATGGCATATCATCACTTCTGAGGTATGCAGAAGTTACTTGAATCACATCATGTTACCCAGACACAGTTTCTTCTTGTGTGGTTGGTTGGTTGGGGGATTTTTTGTTTGGTTTTTTTTAGGAATGGGCAAAACATATATGTAAAGCATTCTGTAGCTTCTGTCAGCTTCATGATTCCCTATTATTGTCAGGGCTTAATATCCTCAGTGCTCCCTAATGCTACCATGAACTGATCACTACAGCTGAATCATAATAGTACTCCAGAAGTAGATACATGGACACTGAATCAGGCTTTTTGGGATGTCTGTCACTGTCCTCTCACTGGCTACAGTCAGAATTTATATTATTAATGATTATTAGTATCATTATCTTTCATCTCCAGTAAGTCTCATTGATTAGAATACAAAAATCTGTGTGTGTTGGTGAACTTATATAAGTATCATTCCAGTCAGGATAGGTATTGCTTGCCGGTGATGGAGGTTTAGAGCTGCTCACATGATTCATACCTACAAATCCTTTGGCAAAATCAGTTTTCTTGTTTTATTTTAAAGCATTGTAATTTTTTACTCACTCGCATACATGCAGTTTTGCACAAGAGGCAGTGACTATAGACATGAAATGATAGACATTATAATAAAATTAAAATAAAAAGGAGACTCACGTGATATAAACCATATTTTTGCACATTCATGTGTCTTCTTGTGTCATTTTGCTCATAATGGGAACATTTAAGTTTAGAATAAATGAGCATGAAACTGCAGTTTATTGTGGTGATTTTTTTCTTTCAAAGTACAAGAGCTTTTGTGCTATTTCATCATTGTGAAACCAATTTAAGGACAGAAACTATCCCTAAATTAAGCAGAGGAGGCAATAGAAAGGTTAGATTGTGCTACTGGGACCTTTAAACACATTAGTTTTTAATTAAGGCTATATAGCATGGTTAAAGACTTTTAGCAAGTATATAATGGAAGCTCAGAGGCGAGTACACATTTTGTGAGCCTGAACAATATCTGTGGTTTCAGTATCAAATTTTAGGAAGCAACAAAAATGTGTCAATGAATGTGTCATAGGTATATTTATTGACCTCCTCCATTTATTGACTTACTCCTCATGAAGTTTGCTAACGCAATCTCTAGGCTTATAAAAGCAGTATTAGGCCTATGAAATGTGAGTGTTCTGTCTAGAAAAAAGATAAGATATGGTAACAGTTTGGAATTGTGATCTACTCTTAAGGCAACTAGCATAAGAAGGAGGATAGAAGACAAGAAGAATAGCAAAGAGAAAATTAATATTTCACACAAAATGAATATTTTTTTCTCCCAGCTGATAGGTTACCACTTGACTGAGTGTTGTGGGTTTGTCTAGTAAGCAATACTCATGAGTTGTTGTGGATAATCAGCTAGGGCTCTTGATAGAATATTCTTTCTTCATCCCATAGATAAGAAAATTAAAAAACGGTCACCATAAATTAGCGTAATAGTGGAAGTGGTATCTGTTTTCATGTTCAGACAAGTTCATCAGCATTGCAGCTGTTCTGGCACAACGTGCCGTAAAAGTAATGCCAAAGTCAGCAAGCAGCATAGCCTGTGCCTGTCAAACCCTAAATCACAGTCCTCCCAGAAATACCCGTGGTCTTATCCCATGAGGTCATTCTGTATCATTGCCTGTATACGACCCAGTAGTGGTTTGCTACGTGTTGCATTGCCGGTTGAGCTGCTTAACATCTTCTTTGAAAGGATTGCTTTGTTTCCCACAAGAAGCATTTTATCATGATTTGCAATATTTAGAGGAATGAAAATACCTCTCAAATAATTGGCAACATAAACAGGACATAAGAGATCAGCATGATTACATTGATGAATGTTGAAAACTTAATTATCTTCTCTACATTTTCACATAGAAACTAATTTTTAGATTGGGTTACTCCCAGCTGACTCACAGTTCCTCATACCTCGTTACCATTGCCAAGCATTCACTGATGTCCACATATAGAACAACCCTGTGGAATTCAGAAGTAATATTCCTAATGTGAGTTGCAAGCAAAAGAGATTAAATTCTTTGCCTTCAGCTCAAAAAATTAACCCTAAGTAAGGCTAGACAAATAGTGTGTTTGCTGATGTTACTAGAAATCATTCTTAGGTGGAATAGAAAGAGAACTTTTGCTATTTTTTAAACTAATATAATTGCGAAATTGCTGAATTTTGAGTTTTTTCTGTATTAAGGGAAATGTCATAATAGTAAGTTCAAAGATACTTCTGGAATATTTCGCTTGAAATTGCTTCTTTTTTGTGTTGTGAGTTTTGGGGAAAAGAAGCAGTTCATGAAATAAAAATTGGAACATTTTCCTGTTATCAAACTTCCAATTTTTTAAAATGAAAACTCTTTTCCTATGGCACACTATTTTTAGCCTAATTTTATTCCCTTGCACCCAGCACATCATTTTGATGTCTATAGAAATATCTCTTTCTAGATATCTATGATTTCATTCCCTGCATCTTTCTGCAATTTACCTGCAGTTAACAAAATCAGAGGAATGCCACCAAAATAAACAATAACATCCTGTGCAGTAGAAGTACGGCAGAGGCATTCAGAGCACCTGAACTGATCTGTCTTCCCATGGTTGTCTGCAGTGCTGTGCAGAGGTACTGGCTTGTATTGGGAACACTATTGCTGGGTGAGTTACACTCTCTAAAACTGGGCTAATAAACATGCTTTTGGGGAAGGTTAATTTACGTAGACACAGGACAACACAGACATAGATATTCTGTGTCACCCCTACAGCCAGCTTGATCCTAGCTAATCGCAAGGACTCTGTACAAGGTACATCATGATACCCAAAAGTGGTGAGGGGCATGTCTTTTGTACTTCCACATCCTTATGTTATTCCTTAGTCATCCTCATTTTCCTGTAAAATATTCTAACCCTTCAGTACTAATGATATCTTCCAACTTTGTGTCAATGGTAAAATTAGTTAACATACTTTTCCTACTTTTACCAACTTTGCTAATGAATCTGTTCAATAGCAACCATCCTACACCAGATCATGAAGGAAATGGTCTGTTAATTTCTCTTTACACTTTACTCAGCTTTCAATACAACCAGCTGACTTCTATGTCCTCTCTTCAAAGTTTCCTCTGAACCTCATTATCTCCAGTCTAATTTCCAAACTTCCCAGTATGCAATGTTTGAGATTCAGATAAAATACAGTTTTAGACAAATAAGCGGCAAGAAATTAATGTTTTTCCAGGAAATGCTGGTCTGTTATGAGTTATCCCTGGTAAATACAATTTCAGACCTTGTCGTGCATATCCCCAAAATAAACTCAGCACTTTTTACATGATGCCACTATTGTTTGAATAGTAGTATTTAAAACAATTACAAGTGGAACGATGATTTTCAAGTTTATAAAGTCTCACATAGAAAACATCTAGTTCTTTTGTCAAAAGCCTCAGGTCCGTTCCTTCTCCTATCCCCATTTCAGCCAAAAGAAATAATTTGGTGAACTGAAGGAACATTAACAAGGACTTCTCATACTGACTTTTGGGCAGCTATGCTTAAAAGCCAATAGTGTCTTTTAATTTGACTTTATCTCTCTTCCCTTCATCCATTCCTGGTCATTGACTTCCAATATCCTCTAATTCTCATTTTACTTTTATCGAATTTTTTTCTGCACCTTCTTTTTTCTGCATGGTTTTTACCATCATTATTCTAGTCTTGGAGTAGCAAATAGTCTGAAGTGATGACTGGCAGAGAAGAATCATGACAATATCTAAAGGTACAGCAAGAATCATTTAGTTGAGTATATGTCAAGCATGCAGCTTGGTTGACCAACTGCCTCCTGAAGTATGGGGCTGCATTGTCTATGATTTTGATTTGGTCAGGTTTACTGGGGGTTGCTTCTCTGCCCTATTTCCAGATATTCAAACTTCAAGTACTTTACTTCTCAACACTTAGTACTGCAATTGCAATACATAGATCACAAATGGCATTTTAGAAATAGGCATTGTATTGTCTTAGATTACTGACCAGTGTAGACTCGATCAAAACTGACAGAGCAACAAAAATACAGTAGATATTAATTTTTCTCTGATTCACTATAATTAGGTGTGTCCCTGTTCTGGTTTTGGCCAGGCCAGAGTTAACCTCCCCAAGCAGCCAGCACAAGTAAGCGGAGTTACCCTGGGCACTTTCCACACCACCTGACACCACTTCCCCATAGAAGCAGTTGGTTGGGAAAGGGTGTGGTCTTGGTGCCCCCAGGACAGTCTGAGTGTAGCTGGGGTGTCAGGTCAATCTGTCAGCCCTTGCCATGAGGCAGCATTCTGTAATTGTCAATAAGGTGCTCCGTGTTAGCACTGGGCGTGAGTGTAATTGGCTGTTATTGTTCTACATTCACAGTGATTTTGGCAGTAAACTGTCCTTATCCCCACCCAGGGAGGCTCCGTCTCCTTCTTCTGTGGGCGTGAGCAAGCGGCTTGTGGTGTTCAGCCACTGGCCGGGGCTGAACCACAACAATCCCTTAGGGTGTTGTTAGATCTAATATATTACTGTGCTACCTTAATTTAAAGCACCTTTCTTACATTTACTCAAGTTATAGTTAAACAATTTAGATACAGATCCAGTTCTTCAGTTCATGACAAAACAATTACAGGTTGGGTGGACCTGTGCAAATTGTTTTGCACACTATGTAATAAACAGTTTTTCTCACCCTTCTCCTGAGGTAGTGCAGATCTATAATTTACCAGGCTTAAAAGTCACATTTTAATTTCAGCATAGGGAGCATCATTTCCATGTTCCTGATTCTGGCCACACAATATAGATACTTATCTATGTCTATATCAAGTAGAGCAATTTTTTTCTCTGATCTGCTTTAAAAGATAACTCCATCAAATTATATCAGTGTAAGTGAAAGTTTCTAAAGATGTTCCTGTTTTGGATACAGCTTAAATTTGAGTATCTTATTTACAGTCAGCATTTCTTCACCCTCTGGTCATTTATTAGCTATTGGATTTTTTTTCTTAAATAAAGAAATATCTTTGAATGATTTTTTTTTTTTTTTTACTTCTGTCCAAAATACCCTTATTCATCCTAAAGGTTCCAATTTTCAAGGCTTCCTAACATTAACAATGAGGAATGGTAAACACATTCTGTGAATATTGAATTGTTTTCCCAGGCTCCTGTAAGAGAGACTTGTCATATAAAACCTTGCAACATACAACTCCAAAATCCGAAGGTCATTTAATACTGCTGGATGACATGAATGGAAAGACAAATGTGTCAAGTCTGAAGGATATATGTTTCTCTGGATAGAAGGGAATACAATCTGTTGAAGAAAGGTTAGGGACAGTATCACCTTTATTAGATAATTAAGAAGAATTCATTTACCAATGTGTATCTAAAAATCTCTTTAGAAAAATCAGGTTGAAATATTGAGGATAACAGCTAAAACTGCTTGCACCAGAATCCTGTTCCAAGTAATTATCTTCCCCTGAGTTATTAAGACAGGATGACAATTTAGAACCACATGTAAAAAAGAAGATGCATTTCTCTAGACCAGACAGTGAAGAGGCTAACTTGTCTCCTATTGAACTAGGGAGTTTCATTCAGTCCTACCTCATGTATCCCCGCTGAATACATATTAATCTACTGATTTATCACCTCTATAATAATCTTCACATCATCCAGTGAATTAATCAGGGGTTGAATTAAATATTTTAATAGCATATGTCTAGTAAAGGTAGAATGATTTCCCCTTCTAATTATAGTATTTAATTTTATTCTTACTATTCTTCAGCAGCTGTACTGTGGACATATTGAGGTTTTTAAATTTAATTTTCTTTCTTATCTGTAACCTCTTCACCTTATAGTGATCTTTTGTCTCTCATGAAAACAGATGACAAGACTACTTTTCATTTCATATTTTTTACATAATTACATTTTTAGCCTCGAGGGAAAAACTGTATACATCATCCAATCCCCTGGCTCTGCAACTGAGTAGTTTTAACAGCCCTGCACACTGCTTGCAGCTATTGCAATTTAATTTGAATATCAGAAAATCCTCATATTATAAGTTCTAACAAGGTAGACTCCTGTTCAAATTGAAACTCATCCTATGGTGCTTAGTGTCTTGTAAATTGATCCTGTAAATTCTTTGCTGTTTCTTTCTCTTCCAGTCTAAAGTCCCCACTAACAATTCATGCTATGTTGGATCTGACAATTTCTATTTATCTATAGAAAATTCACTGTCCATGTATCACTTGTATCTGCAGAAGCATTACAGTGCAATCTAGGAATGTTCCTGAGCAGTACAGCACTGATTTTAAAAGTGTAAAAGACTTCCTGAAACTAAGCTCAAATTTTGTAAAGGAAAATTCTTCTAAAGCACAAATAGTAAGTTAAGGATGCTTGGTTTGGACTTAAATACTTATTATCTTAAGTCATCCATATATTAAGAGTTTCAGGTCAACCAGTACAAATGCCAATATCATCCATTCCTGGTTAAGGAACCAGAGTCATGGCCCAGAGCTCCCTCAAAACCTTTGATTTGCAATAAGCTTCTTGGAATCTTGTCTGAACACCAGAGTTTAAAAAAAAAAAAAAAAAAGAAAGAGGAAATAAACTCTAGATCTTTAGTCAGAATATAGTTGAAAATATAATCTTACCAGATTCCATGCAGGTCATAAATTTAGATGCAAAGAATAACTGCTGTAAAATGAGAGCAATACACTTATTGACAGAGACATAACTGGAGACATGTCAAAACATGTTTATAAAGCAAGAAAAAGACAGTAATAATATAGCTCTAGTGAAATGCACATGAAGTAAGCTTGTGGGCTGGGTGAGCACTGGATAATTTCAAATAAATCAGTTGTTCTCAGATTTTCTCTTAGGAATCATAGCTTTTGTTCTGAAATTCTACTCCTACCATACACTACATCATTTTTGTCTACATAGTGCCTAGCTGAAAATATCTGCTTAGAACTTAAGGGAGTCAATTCAGTGCTGGCATATTTTGCAGTTAAGCTTTTCTTTACATTCACTAAGGTCACAAGATCAGCTGTTTCTGTACACAATGACATGGCTCACTCCTTCAGTGCTACACTCTTAGGAATGAGAGACTCCCGTTTTCAATGAATATCCCACGATACAGAAGTATCTCCTAACAAGACAAAAAACTGCTTTCCCCTCTGGTCTCTTAGGACACCCAATCATACCTAGAGAACTAAGGATTTTTTGAACACTTAAAGAAGTTTAATCAAACTATAAACAAATATTTATATCACTTATACAGACAGAAGGTAATTAACTCTGAATATTTTAATTGAAACAACAGTATCAGCAGCCCATGTCTTCCCTTTAGAATTCTACCTTTATATCTTCATTCTGAAATGAAAAGCAGATGTTGGTACTGATTTCTATGTACATTAGATAAATTAATGGTTCCTATAAACTACTGCTTCCTATGAATGCAAGGAAAATAAACCTACACCAGACCTCAAAACAGTTAAGAAATCTGCCACAATCTATGTGCTCACTTACACCATCAGCTTCTCCTTACCTTATAAAGGGGCTCTAACTCTGTTTCTGGTATTATGACTGTATCTGAAAGTCTTTCACTGAAACTTTTCTCTGATTGGCTTGATCTACTTGGAAACCTTTGATTAATTAATTATCACCGTGGATCTAAACAGCATTGAACTTTACTGTTCGTCTAGTTCCTGAAAATATATAATTAATTGCTATAGTTTTCTGGGTATTAGAATAGACTTTTTTTTTTTATTTATTTAAAATCGAACACACAAATAAAAAGTAAGCTCATAAAGTCTAAATCCTAAAGTTTAAATCCTAAAGTTTTAGTCTGGATGCTTGATTTGAGAACGGCTGTACATTAAAATAATGTCTGAACTTTCTAGGCTATACTAGCTAAGATTTTTTCTACTTCTTTTGTCTTAAATTTTGCTGTAAGATAAAGTAACTCAAATAGGTTGCTTGTGCACTGTGCCCTTCGTAGAGTGAGTTGAGCTGAGGCCTGTTAGAATTCTGAGACCTCAGTGGAAATGAAAGGTTGCGCTATGCTACATAGGGCAGATTTTCTCAGTAAAGTTTTCTGAAGATATTAGAAAGAAACTCAATTAAACTGAGACAGTACAGTGAAACAGCATGAGAGAAATACATGAATTACTATTCACTTTTCTAGGATGCTTCCAACTGTTTTTCTGCTTGTAGAAATCTGGAAGATATGTTAGAGTAGATAAAGTAGCATATTTTTGCATTCATAAAAAAGAAGAAACATAAATACAGGAGAACTTATTCACTCCATAATTTATTAACAAGATGATCAGTATTTCTTTGACTTTGTCCCGGCTCCACGTTATTTCCACTTTGTACAAAATACCTTCCCAGGGTCTGTTTCATGTTTGGTTGGTATTTCTAGCAATTTAAAATACATCTACAAAAAATGATTACAGTAAAGATAATTAAGGTTTGTTGAGGTACTTCTTAACTAACAAATGCATCATAAATGTGACATGGAGTAGAATCCTACTTACTATTTTAAAACAATGTTTATTTTAGTCCGGTGTGGAGAAGTTCACATTCTAACTGTGTATTATTCCCTTGGCAGCCCAGGGAAATCTCACTGTATATGTTTCCATCAAATATAGAAAGCAGGCCTACATTTTCCAGTCTCTCATCTGTCCTGGGGACTTCTGCCACACAATAAAAACATAAGATGGTAAATGTCCTTCCATTTTCTTTCACTCTTCCATAATACATTGCTATGGATGTGAAAACTAAGCACACTTTATGCTTCTTGTGCTGCCCAATGTTTTGACTCAATATTTTGTAGATACTGGACAGAAAGAGTCCTGAACAAAAGACTAAAGGCCCAATATATACATATCCATCAGCAATCTATATAAAGGGGGAGTAAGAATGATTTATTGTAAATTCAGTATGCCACTGAGTACCATTCCAAAGAAAAATGAAGAGTTTTATAGTAATTAAATGTGAAAGAGAATCTCACAGCAGCAACATGAAACATGGAAATACAATGTTATTGTGGCTAGGAGACACAAACTTCTGCAGAAATGATTTTATATAATTGTGGGTTTTTTTATGATTTTCAAAGTAAGTAAAGGTAAGTTAGGAAAGTTTACATTTTACTTCTGAAAAGCATAATCTAATCATATATCTATGACACAGTAATGACAGCTGCAAGCCACTACATCTGTGGTTCCTCTTACAGAGGAAAATTTCTGCATGAAAATAACTCTGCAGTTAAATGGAAGTGGCTAGAAAGCATTGCTTTTTCTTTGACAGAAGCCAGTATACTGCCTTGTATTGAGCTGGAGAACAGAATTACTAGTAAGAAAGAAGCTCCAGGGTGTTAGTTTCTTTATTTTGCAGGGAATTAGAAAAATAAGAACAAACAGTGAAAGAAAGCATGGAGAATTACTAAATGTGCCAGTGCACAAATGGGAAAAGATGTGACTCAGGAGGAAATTTTCCCATGCTGGTCTGCAGATAAGGAGGTAGCTTTCAACAGAAACACACATAAACTTAGAGAACAGGGATTCATTTTTGCACCTAGCCAGCTGCTTTCAGTGAAATCAATGAGGTCTGAGTCACGGTGGTCGAAACTTTAGTAAGTTCACAAAAGTTACAATTTTCTCTCTGCAGAGTGCCAAAATAATGGCTAAATGTTATGTGGGTCTGAGTTTAGTCTGATTTGAGTCTCCCTTGAAATCAACTGCCACTTGAGCTTTTTTAGTTCTTCCCAGTAGATTAATTTCATCCTTTGTCTATAAGTGTAAATGAAACAAATCTGGTTTTTGTAGCTACCTTAGGATTTTACAGTGACAATACTTTCTTAAATGTTGGTCTTGTTTGTGCATTTTTATGAAATGATATTAAAGCACCACTACCAGAAAATAACTTGTTTTCACATATTCAAAGACGACTGAGACCGTTAGCTGATCTAACTGAACCTTATGCAAAATAATAGTGAATATGGCTCTTACTGCCTTTTAGCAACAAAGATATTATAATCTATTTGGTTTTCAAAAAGGCAGTTTTTGTGCACAGTTATTGTTTTTCAGTCTGCAGGTTGCACTACATAACGAATTGCTATTTGAAGTCCTTTCACCCACATAAATATTCTTGCCTTGTATTTACCTGCAGCCTGCGAGTGACAGGTATTGATATTGTAGCACCTTTAATATTTATTTTTCATTTCAGTTCAAAATACATTGTTGGAGCCTTTTAATAATCATGATGGTAAGCAACTAAATAGAATTCCATTCAGGAGTAGTGCAAGTTGCTGGACAACAGGTTGGCATGAGCCAGCAGTGTGTCCTGGTGTCTAAGAGGGCCAGTGGGATCCTGGGATGCATCAGGAAGAGTGTGGCCAGCAGGTCTAAGGAGGTGATCCTCCCCTTCTACTCTGCCCTGGTCAGGCCCCACCTGGAGTATTGTGTCCAGTTCTGGGCTCCCTGGTATAAAAAAGACAGGGATCTCCTGGAGAGAGTCCAGCGGAGGGACACAAAGATGATTAAGGGTCTGGAGCGTCTCCCCTGTGAGGAAAGGCTGAGTGAGCTGGGGCTGTTCAGCCTTGAGAAAAGACTGAGAGGGGATCTGATCAATGTTAGTAAATATCTGAAGTATGGGACACAGGGGGAAATGGACAGCCCCTTTTCAGTTGTCTGTGGAGACAGAACCAAGGGCAATGGCCTCAAGTAGGAACATGGGAAGTTCTGCACCAATATGCAGAAGAACTTCTTCCCATTGAGGGTGACAGAGCCCTGGGACAGGCTGCCCAGAGGGGTTGTGGAATCTCCATGTCTGGGGATATTCAAGACCCATCTGGATGCCTCCCTGTGCAACCTGTCCTAAAGAACCTGCTTTGGTATGGGGGGGTTGGACTCGATGATCTCTCGAGATCCCTTCCAACCCCTGTGATTCTGTGATTCTGTGAAGTTTATGTAGTTTTAGGGACAATCTGTGTATTATTTCCTGTATTGTAGGAAAGAAGTACACAAGATTTGTCCAGGCTTTCACAGGAAAATCCTGAAACGATATACAAAATTAGTTTATTCATCAAGATAATATGGAAGGACTCACTGAAAGAAGAGTTAAAATATTTTTGTTTCTAAATATGTTAAAGTTCAATTCTGTCCGTGACCAATCCTATATTGCCTAACAATATTGAAGCAATATTAAACTGCTGGAGATTGCTATAGAAGTCATATAGTACCTGCTTTCCAGAGATTATATGTTAGTATGTCTTCCAAAATAAGGTTTCAGTTCTTTTACCACTCTATCCACCTTTGAATGGAATAATATGTTAGATACTTACAAGGGAACGTGGGGTCAACAAATGACAGTTTTACAAAAATATCATAGAAATACAGTATGGGATTTAAAAAAACAAAAGCCAAATCTAATTCCATGTTCTGACTACACTAGTCACACCACTTTCAACAGTAACACTACTTCAAATAGGAGATTCTGTCTGCTGGGGACAAGAATGGCCAATGTGATGATGCAAGGAGTCAGAATAAGCCTAATATTTCTTTCAGAAATAATTATTAGCTTTTGATTTCTGATTTGTTCAGAGACTTGATGTTGCAGTTCAGGAAAGCATTCACCAGAGTTTTGGAAAAGACAAGCATGGTGTAACACAAAAATCTTTTCATCTTTGGCCTGATTCAGTATCTCAATCCCTGTGAAGGTAGCCAGTTTCATATTCATGGGCATGAGAAAGAAGGAATTTGCAGCAAGGCTTGAGTCAGATGGAAAAATCACTTTGTGAAATTAGACCTACTGAATATTGTAGGATTCCTATAGATGAGTCAAGTAGTTAACTCATACATAAATGCTTACCACTGTGTTATCTCGGTTAACCTAATGGTTTTTCTCCTTTTTGTTTTGAATTGTGGATTCATAATAATTTACACACATCTTTTCAGATCTGTATTACAGCATCTTACATTAGCTCTCTCCTTCTGAAATTCCCCATTCTGGGCTTTATCTATATAGTGTAAATGTAAAGTTAAAATGTTATACTTAAAGGAAAAAGTCTGAAACCATTTTCATGTTAGTCCTATATAACTATGTCATCATGTAGCTTAAAATATCCTCTCTGAAATTAACTGACGTGTTGCAGCAAATTGTTCTCTGGGTGGGCAGAAAGAAATTCTATTAAAGCTAATGAAAATTGCACATCTGTGGCACAAGACCATCTCTCCAGAAGATAGAAGCAGTATGTGGAATAACTTTCTTTCAAATTTAAGCCTGATCACTGAGCTCTTTCTATGAGAGAGGCAAGCTCATCAGACTTTGGAGAACTCTGGGAAAGTTTGATACTCTGAAAAATTTCGAAGCAGAAACCTTGTCAAAATAGTGAGCAAATCAAATTAAGTAAAGAATTAGTTTGTTTTTTTTTTTTAACATGGCTTGAGTCTGACACATAATTTTAATTATTTCTTTTTAATTTCAAATATTCTGAACAAGTTGCACCCAGTCCTCACAAAGCAGAATGACTTTGTTAAGCCTAAATCTCAGGTTTCACCATGTTAAAAAGTACTTTAGATACATTACATACACATAAAATCATTGTTTGTAATTTACAAGGGACAGAGAATCCATTAGTAATATTAGGATCTGTGCTTTCATGAAGGAGGTGTAGTGTTGGTACATTAGAAGATGGATTTACTAGTGGAGCAGAGCCAAACATCTGTGTTTCACTGCATACATTATTTTTGGTCCTAGAAAACCAGGAACCAACAGAACTGAGCAGAGAACATCAAACTCTACCAGTCAAATATTGCTAGGTTTTTCTTTACAGAGCTTTTTTTAACATGTCAAGGAATAAAAAGTCAATGATGCCTTTAGTATAACCATTATTTTTGTGATGGTTTTAATACAAAAGGATTCTTGTCATTCTGTGGAACCTGTTCACGGCAAGTATATTTTTATCAGAAAAATATGCTTCTCCCCATCCCTCCCATGATATACACAGTGCTCAAATCTTCTTCGTTTGCTTTCTCATACTCAAAGGTTCACTCAGAGGTCTTTGGAAAGCTGAAGCGCTGTTTTAGCCAGATAGAGGATGAGCTTAGTCCTTACGACTGGACCCTGAATTAACTTCTGGACTTCTGAGGAATAAATTTGCAACTCTTAGAGATTCATTTTGGCCTAAGATAGCTTGCAAAATTAATGAAAGCCAGTACATTATTTCAGAGTGAGATAAATGTTCCTCTTCAAATGGATGTTGTGGATGTCCGTGGCAGTGTTCAAGGCCAGGGTGGATAGGCCTTTGGACAACCTGATCTAGTGGAGGGTGTCCCTGTCCATGGCAGTGGGGGCTGGAACTAGATGATCTTTGAGGTCGCTTCAAACGCAAACCATTCTGTGATTCTGAGATTCTAAATAGAGTGCTTATGACTAATAACCAAAAATATTCATTGTTACAGACACTAGAGACAGCTTTCTGAATATGGCCTTTCTTCATTACTGTGTCTCTGTATCTATGATTACCTTATCTGTAATTCTCCTGTAATTGTTGATAATCTCTTAGAGACCAGCCCTCTAACTTTGGCACAGACTGTAAGCAGGAGTCACCACTGAATATTTCTGTCATTAAGATTTCCTCTGCCAAGGCTCACACACACTGTATTTTCAGGAAAAAAAAATGTATAGTGCCTTTTCTTGAATGCAAGATGGGAACTTGGGGGACAAAGTCCGTCACACTGTAAGTGAAGACAAGGTTCGTGACCTTGAAACTTGAGTATCCCCAAGTGCATAGGACATGATGAGATGCACCCAAGAATCCCAAAGGAATTGGCTGATGTAGTTGCCAAGCCACTCTCCATGATACTTGAAAAGTCATGGCAGTCAGGTGAAGTCCCTGATAACTGGAAGAAGGGAATAATTACAGCCAGTTTTTTTAAAAGGGTACAAAGGACAATCCTGGGAACTATTGCCCTGTCAGCCTCACCTCTGTGCCTGGGAAGATTATGGAATAGATTCTTCTAGAAGCTATGCTAAGGCACATGGAGGACAGGGAGGCAATTCAAGACAGCCAGGGTGGCTTCACCAAGGACAAGCCCTGCTTGACCAACCTAGTGGGTTTCTACAATGGAGAAAAGAAAGCTCTGGGAAGACCTTATAGCAGCCGTCCAGTACCTGAAGGGGACCTGCAGGAAAGCTGGGGATGAACTGTTTATAAGGGCATGTAGCAACAGAGGCAATGGTTTTAAACTAGAGCAGGGTAGGTTTAGGTTGTTCATTATAAGTTCTTTATTAGGAGGGTGATGAGACACTAAAACAGGTTTCCCAGAGAGTTAGGGGAGGCCTCATCCCTGGAGACTTCGAGGTCAGGCTTGATGAAGCTCTGAGCAATCCAATCTAGTTAAAGGTGTCCCTGCCTACTGCAGGGGGATTGGACTAGATGACCTTTAAATGACCCTTCCAACCTCACACATTCTATGATTCCGATGGAAGTGAAGTACTTGAAAGATGTTTCTTCTTCCTTCTGACTCTGTTCTAGCTGTTCGATCCCATGTCTGTAAGTTATATATCATTAACTACAAACCAGCAGAAACAGTGTTTGAGGTCAATCTGTATGTCACTTATTTTTAGCTTTTTTTGGCACCATAATATAACTACCCAGCTCAAAATAAGTGCAATTACCTATGTTTCTTCAAATCACAAGGTATCACTTCACCATAATTTGCATGAAAAATAGCATATACTCTTTTTTTTTTAAGAAAAGAAGACAGGATTACGAGGAAAAAAGAATAGATGCATAACACAAGCAACATAAACTATTTTATTTCCATAGTGGCTTTTTATCTTGCCTTTCTCTTATGTCTTGCCTTTTCTATTCATATAACAAGACAAATATGATGACAATTTATTTGTTTTCATAGTCAGTAATTCTGGGATTACTTTTTAACTTTGGGATTTTTTTTTTAACTGTGGGAGAACAGGGGTAAAATCAAGAAGTATATTTCATCTGGCAAAGTAGGGTTTTTTAGTGTTTGTCTTTTTTATTGTTCAATTCTTAGACATTTCAAGAGTAGACATGAAGTTTATGAGTCTAAATGTTGAAAGTAAACAGAATTCAAGCTTCTACATTTTAAAAACACTTTTAAAACCAGAACTTAAACTCCAAAGTCCTATAAAAGTTTTGTGTATTTTACCATTCTCTTTTCTGCAATATTAATTGAGTTTAACCAAAATATTTAAATACTGCATTTATTAGCAATTTAGGAAAAACATTTTCAGATATTTAAAAATAAAATGTCCATTCAGTTTTCTAGTAACATATTGACTGAAATCAGAATTGTCATTAAACTAGTATTTGGGATTTCCAGTAACTCATCCTTTGATATATGAATGTAAATACCACTCATTATCAATGTTCATGATAATTAGAAGACTGCTTTGTGTTATGTGCTACAGAAAAAACAGTAGAGGAAAGAAGCTATGCTTCCAAAGGAAACACATAGTCCAGAATTAAAATCCTGGACCCTGAATGCTCCAATAAATCAGCTCTGCCTCACATAATGTCCTGACTAAGGCCACTGTTCACCTTTTCCAACAATCTTGTGCTTTATTGCATAGACTGAGGAATCTAGAAAACTTCACAGATGTACTTTATGATATAATGTATAAAATTTAGAATGTATAATATAGAATATCAAGTGTGTAATTATACTATATAATCCACAGTGTACATATAGCTATACCGAATATAACATGTATAGAATATATGTGGCACGAGATATACATAAATATATATAACTTTCAATATATTTATATGCATACATTTACTATATAGGATATCATATGTAACAGTCTCATCCTTTAAAACCATTTAAGTTTATAACTTCTGATAAGGCTCACAAGCTAAACATAGACATTACATAATTGAATATTTTACCAGGCAACATAAACCTAAATTGGTGGAAGAAATTTAGCTGCAATAAATGTCTTTAGCTTTAACTTTTACTTTGGTTGAAACTCCTGGAACATCAATATTAGAACTGATTTCACTGGGGAAAAGACATTATCCATTGGAAAAGATTTATGTCAACACACCAATTTTCTATTCTTTTTTTTTCTGCCCTGAGCTCAAGTGGAAGAAAAAGAATTGTCTGTGGGAAAGTTACAGCACTTCCAGGTTTCCAAAATGTGCTGGGCTGATCTGAGGTTGGCTGCAGATCATGGAAGTATCAATAAATTTGCTATCTCAGCAAAATAGACAAGTTCTTTAGAGTGATCTTTTCATGACCATCTGGGGGCTTTGGTTGGGCCGGGAACCTGGGAGGTACCTGCAAGGTTGCAGTTCGCGGCCCGAGAAGCACTCTCCGGCCAACATGCCCAACTGCAGCAACAGCTCCCAAACCGAAGGAGCCAGGACCCAAAGACCTAGCTGGCCTGAAGGGCCCCCAGGGGTCCCCCAAGCAGCCCCTCTCCATTTGGGTCTGGGGGATTTAGTTGGGCCGGGAACCTGGGAGGTACCTGCAAGGTTGCAGTTCGCGGCCGGAGAAGCACTCTCCGGCCAACATGCCCAACTGCAGCAACAGCTCCCAAAGCGAAGGAGCCAGGACCCAAAGACCTAGCTGGCCTGAAGGGCCCCCAGGGGGCCCCCAATCAGCCCCTCTCCATTTGGGTCTGGGGGCTTTCGTTGTGCCGGGAACCTGGGAGGTACCTGCAAGGTTACAGTTCGCGGCCCGAGAAGCACTCTCCGGCCAACATGCCCAACTGCAGCAACAGCTCCCAAAGCGAAGGAGCCAGGACACAAAGACCTAGCTGGCCTGAAGGGCCCCCAGGGGGCCCCAGAGCAGCCCCTCTCCATTTGGGTCTGGGGGCTTTTTTTGGGCCGGGAACCTGGGAGATTCCTGCAAGGTTGCAGTTCGCGGCCCGAGAAGCACTCTCCGGCCAACATGCCCAACTGCAGCAACATCTCCCAAACCGAATGAGCCAGGACACAAAGACCTAGCTGGCCTGAAGGGCCCCCAGGGGGGCCCCCAAGCAGCCCCTCTCCATTTGGGTCTGGGGGCTTTCGTTGGGCCGGGAACCTGGGAGATTCCTGCAAGGTTGCAGTTCGCGGCCCGAGAAGCACTCTCCGGCCAACATGCCCAACTGCAGCAACAGCTCCCAAAGCGAAGGAGCCAGGACCCAAAGACCTAGCTGGCCTGAAAGGCCCCCAGGGGGCCCCCAAGCACTCCCTCTCCATTTGGGTCTGGGGGCTTTCGTTGGGCCGGGAACCTGGGAGGTACCTGCAAGGTTGCAGTTCGCGGCCCGAGAAGCACTCTCCGGCCAACATGCCCAACTGCAGCAACAGCTCCCAAAGCGAAGGAGCCAGGACCCAAAGACCTAGCTGGCCTGAAGGGCCCCCAGGGGGCCCCCAAGCAGCCCCTCTCCATTTGGGTCTGGGGGCTTTCGTTGGGCCGGGAACCTGGGAGATTCCTGCAAGGTTGCAGTTCGCGGCCCTAGAAGCACTCTCCGGCCAACATGCCCAACTGCAGCAACAGCTCCCAAAGCGAAGGAGCCAGGACCCAAAGAGCTAGCTGGCCTGAAGGGCCCCCAGGGGGCCCCCAAGCAGCCCCTCTCCATTTGGGTCTGGGGGCTTTCGTTGGGCCGGGAACCTGGGAGATTCCTGCAAGGTTGCAGTTCGCGGCCCGAGAAGCACTCTCCAGCCAAAATGCCGAACGTCCAGCGACTGCTCCCAAAGCGAAGGAGCCAGGACCCAAAGACCTAGCTGGCCTGAAGGGCCACCAGGGGGCCCCCAAGAAGCCCCTCTCCATTTGGGTCTGGGGGCTTTCGTTGGGCCGGGAACCTGGGAGGTACCTGGAAGGTTGCAGTTCGCGGCCCGAGAAGCACTCTCCGGACACCATGCCCAACGTCTAGCAACAGCTCCCAAACCGAAGGAGCCAGGACCCAAAGACCTAGCTGGCCTGAAGGGGCCCCAGGGGGCCCCCAAGCAGCCCCTCTCCATTTGGGTCTGGGGGCTTTCGTTGGGCCGGGACCTGGGAGGTACCTGCAAGGTTGCAGTTCGCGGCCCGAGAAGCACTCTCAGGCCAAAATGCCCAACGTCCAGCGACTGCTCCCAAAGCGAAGGAGCCAGGACCCAAAGACCTAGCTGGCCTGGAGGGCCCCCAGGGGGCCCCCAAGCAGCCCCTCTCCATTTGGGTCTGGGGGCTTTCGTTGGGCCGGGAACCTGGGAGGTACCTGCAAGGTTGCAGTTGGCAGCCCGAGAAGCACTCTCCGGCCAACATGCCCAACGTCCAGCAACAGCTCCCAAACCGAAGAAGCCAGGACCCAAAGACCTAGCTGGCCTAGAGGGTCCCCAGGGGGCCCCCAAGCAGCCAATCTCCATTGGGTCTGGGGGCTTTAGTTGGGCCGGGAACCTGGGAGATACCTGCAAGGTTGCAGTTCGCGGCCCGAGAAGCACTCTCCGGCCAACATGCCCAACTGCAGCAACAGCTCCCAAAGCGAAGGAGCCAGGAACCAAAGACCTAGCTGGCCTGAAGGGCCCCCAGGGGGCCCCCAAGCAGCCCCTCTCCATTTGGGTCTGGGGGCTTTCGTTGGGCCGGGAACCTGGGAGATACCTGCAAGGTTGCAGTTCGCGGCCCGAGAAGCACTCTCCGGCCAACATGCCCAACTGCAGCAACAGCTCCCAAAGCGAAGGAGCCAGGACCCAAAGACCTAGCTGGCCTGAAGGGCCCCCAGGGGGCCCCCAAGCAGCCCCTCTCAATTTGGGTCTGGGGGCTTTCGTTGGGCCGGGAACCTGGGAGATTCCTGCAAGGTTACAGTTCGCGGCCCGAGAAGCACTCTCCGGCCAACATGCCCAACTGCAGCAACAGCTCCCAAACCGAAGGAGCCAGGACCCAAAGACCTAGCTGGCCTGAAGGGCCCCCAGGGGGCCCCCAAGCAGCCCCTCTCCATTTGGGTCTCGGGGCTTTCGTTGTGCCGGGAAATTGGGAGAATCCTGCAAGGTTGCAGTTCGCGGCCCGAGAAGCACTCTCCGGCCAACATGCCCAACTGCAGCAACAGCTCCCAAACCGAAGGAGCCAGGACCCAAAGACCTAGCTGGCCTGAAGGGCCCCCAGGGGGCCCCCAAGCAGCCCCTCTCCATTTGGGTCTGGGGGCTTTCGTTGTGCCGGGAACCTAGGAGATTCCTGCAAGGTTACAGTTCGCGGCCCGAGAAGCACTCTCCGGCCAACATGCCCAACTGCAGCAACAGCTCCCAAAGCGAAGGAGCCAGGACCCAAAGACCTAGCTGGCCTGAAGTGCCCCCCCCAGAGCAGCCCCTCTCCATTTGGGTCTGGGGGCTTTTTTTGGGCCGGGAACCTGGGAGATTCCTGCAAGGTTGCAGTTCGCGGCCCGAGAAGCACTCTCCGGCCAACATGCCCAACTGCAGCAACAGCTCCCAAAGCGAAGGAGCCAGGACCCAAAGACCTAGCTGGCCTGAAGGGCCCCCAGCGGGCCCCCAAGCAGCCCCTCTCCATTTGGGTCTGGGGGTTTTCGTTGGGCCGGGAACCTGGGAGATTCCTGCAAGGTTGCAGTTCGCGGCCCGAGAAGCACTCTCCGGCCAACATGCCCAACTGCAGCAACAGCTCCCAAAGCGAAGGAGCCAGGTCCCAAAGACCTAGCTGGCCTGAAGGGCCCCCAGGGGGCCCCCAAGCAGCCCCTCTCAATTTGGGTCTGGGGGCTTTCGTTGGGCCGGGAACCTGGGAGATTCCTGCAAGGTTGCAGTTCGCGGCCCGAGAAGCACTCTCAGGCCAAAATGCCGAACGTCCAGCGACTGCTCCCAAAGCGAAGGAGCCAGGACCCAAAGACCTAGCTGGCCTGAAGGGCCCCCAGGGGGCCCCCAAGCAGCCCCTCTCCATTTGGGTCTGGGGGCTTTCGTTGGGCCGGGAACCTAGGAGATTCCTGCAAGGTTGCAGTTCGCGGCCCGAGAAGCACTCTCCGGCCAACATGCCCAACTGCAGCAACAGCTCCCAAAGCGAAGGAGCCAGGACCCAAAGACCTAGCTGGCCTGAAGGGCCCCCAGGGGGCCCCCAAGCAGCCCCTCTCCATTTGGGTCTGGGGGCTTTTGTTGGGCCGGGAACCTGGGAGATTCCTGCAAGGTTGCAGTTCGCGGCCCGAGAAGCACTCTCCGGCCAACATGCCCAACTGCAGCAACAGCTCCCAAAGCGAAGGAGCCAGGACCCAAAGACCTAGCTGGCCTGAAGGGCCCCCAGGGGGCCCCCAAGCAGCCCCTCTCCATTTGGGTCTGGGGGCTTTCGTTGGGCCGGGAACCTGGGAGATTCCTGCAAGGTTACAGTTCGCGGCCCGAGAAGCACTCTCCGGCCAACATGCCCAACTGCAGCAACAGCTCCCAAAGCGAAGGAGCCAGGACACAAAGACCTAGCTGGCCTGAAGGGCCCCCAGGGGGCCCCCAAGCAGCCCCTCTCCATTTGGGTCTGGGGGCTTTCGTTGTGCCGGGAACATGGGAGAATCCTGCAAGGTTGCAGTTCGCGGCCCGAGAAGCACTCTCCGGCCAACATGCCCAACTGCAGCAACAGCTCCCAAACCGAAGGAGCCAGGACCCAAAGACCTAGCTGGCCTGAAGGGCCCCCAGGGGTCCCCCAAGCAGCCCCTCTCCATTTGGGTCTGGGGGCTTTAGTTGGGCCGGGAACCTGGGAGGTACCTGCAAGGTTGCAGTTCGCGGCCGGAGAAGCACTCTCCGGCCAACATGCCCAATATCCAGCAACAGCTCCCAAAGCGAAGGAGCCAGGACCCAAAGACCTAGCTGGCCTGAAGGGCCCCCAGGGGGCCCCCAAGCAGCCCCTCTCAATTTGGGTCTGGGGGCTTTCGTTGTGCCGGGAACCTGGGAGGTACCTGCAAGGTTGCAGTTCGCGGCCCGAGAAGCACTCTCCGGCCAACATGCCCAACTGCAGCAACATCTCCCAAACCGAAGGAGCCAGGACCCAAAGACCTAGCTGGCCTGAAGTGCCCCCCCCAGAGCAGCCCCTCTCCATTTGGGTCTGGGGGCTTTTTTTGGGCCGGGAACCTGGGAGATTCCTGCAAGGTTGCAGTTCGAGGCCCGAGAAGCACTCTCCGGCCAACATGCCCAACTGCAGCAACATCTCTCAAACCGAATGAGACAGGACACAAAGACCTAGCTGGCCTGAAGGGCCCCCAGGGGGCCCCCAAGCAGCCCCTCTCCATTTGGGTCTGGGGGCTTTCGTTGTGCCGGGAACCTGGGAGATTCCTGCAAGGTTGCAGTTCGCGGCCCGAGAAGCACTCTCCGGCCAACATGCCCAACTGCAGCAACAGCTCCCAAAGCGAAGGAGCCAGGACCCAAAGACCTAGCTGGCCTGAAGGGCCCCCAGCGGGCCCCCAATCAGCCCCTCTCCATTTGGGTCTGGGGGCTTTCGTTGGGCCGGGAACCTGGGAGATTCCTGCAAGGTTGCAGTTCGCGGCCCGAGAAGCACTCTCCGGCCAACATGCCCAACTGCAGCAACAGCTCCCAAAGCGAAGGAGCCAGGTCCCAAAGACCTAGCTGGCCTGAAGGGCCCCCAGGGGGCCCCCAAGCAGCCCCTCTCCATTTGGGTCTGGGGGCTTTCGTTGGGCCGGGAACCTGGTTGATTCCTGCAAGGTTGCAGTTCGCGGCCCGAGAAGCACTCTCCGGCCAACATGCCCAACTGCAGCAACAGCTCCCAAAGCGAAGGAGCCAGGACCCAAAGACCTAGCTGGCCTGAAGGGCCCCCAGCGGGCCCCCAATCAGCCCCTCTCCATTTGGGTCTGGGGGCTTTCGTTGGGCCGGGAACCTGGGAGATTCCTGCAAGGTTGCAGTTCGCGGCCCGAGAAGCACTCTCCGGCCAACATGCCCAACTGCAGCAACAGCTCCCAAAGCGAAGGAGCCAGGTCCCAAAGACCTAGCTGGCCTGAAGGGCCCCCAGGGGGCCCCCAAGCAGCCCCTCTCAATTTGGGTCTGGGGGCTTTCGTTGGGCCGGGAACCTGGGAGATTCCTGCAAGGTTGCAGTTCGCGGCCCGAGAAGCACTCTCCGGCCAAAATGCCGAACGTCCAGCGACTGCTCCCAAAGCGAAGGAGCCAGGACCCAAAGACCTAGCTGGCCTGAAGGGCCCCCAGGGGGCCCCCAAGCAGCCCCTCTCCATTTGGGTCTGGGGGCTTTCGTTGGGCCGGGAACCTAGGAGATTCCTGCAAGGTTGCAGTTCGCGGCCCGAGAAGCACTCTCCGGCCAACATGCCCAACTGCAGCAACAGCTCCCAAAGCGAAGGAGCCAGGACCCAAAGACCTAGCTGGCCTGAAGGGCCCCCAGGGGGCCCCCAAGCAGCCCCTCTCCATTTGGGTCTGGGGGCTTTCGTTGGGCCGGGAACCTGGGAGATTCCTGCAAGGTTGCAGTTCGCGGCCCGAGAAGCACTCTCCGGCCAACATGCCCAACTGCAGCAACAGCTCCCAAAGCGAAGGAGCCAGGACCCAAAGACCTAGCTGGCCTGAAGGGCCCCCAGGGGGCCCCCAAGCAGCCCCTCTCCATTTGGGTCTGGGGGCTTTCGTTGGGCCGGGAACCTGGGAGATTCCTGCAAGGTTACAGTTCGCGGCCCGAGAAGCACTCTCCGGCCAACATGCCCAACTGCAGCAACAGCTCCCAAAGCGAAGGAGCCAGGACACAAAGACCTAGCTGGCCTGAAGGGCCCCCAGGGGGCCCCCAAGCAGCCCCTCTCCATTTGGGTCTGGGGGCTTTCGTTGTGCCGGGAACATGGGAGAATCCTGCAAGGTTGCAGTTCGCGGCCCGAGAAGCACTCTCCGGCCAACATGCCCAAATGCAGCAACAGCTCCCAAACCGAAGGAGCCAGGACCCAAAGACCTAGCTGGCCTGAAGGGCCCCCAGGGGTCCCCCAAGCAGCCCCTCTCCATTTGGGTCTGGGGGCTTTAGTTGGGCCGGGAACCTGGGAGGTACCTGCAAGGTTGCAGTTCGCGGCCGGAGAAGCACTCTCCGGCCACGATGCCCAATATCCAGCAACAGCTCCCAAAGCGAAGGAGCCAGGACCCAAAGACCTAGCTGGCCTGAAGGGCCCCCAGGGGGCCCCCAAGCAGCCCCTCTCAATTTGGGTCTGGGGGCTTTCGTTGTGCCGGGAACCTGGGAGGTACCTGCAAGGTTGCAGTTCGCGGCCCGAGAAGCACTCTCCGGCCAACATGCCCAACTGCAGCAACAGCTCCCAAAGCGAAGGAGCCAGGACCCAAAGACCTAGCTGGCCTGAAGTGCGCCCCCCAGAGCAGCCCCTCTCCATTTGGGTCTGGGGGCTTTTTTTGGGCCGGGAACCTGGGAGATTCCTGCAAGGTTGCAGTTCGAGGCCCGAGAAGCACTCTCCGGCCAACATGCCCAACTGCAGCAACATCTCCCAAACCGAATGAGCCAGGACACAAAGACCTAGCTGGCCTGAAGGGCCCCCAGGGGGCCCCCAAGCAGCCCCTCTCCATTTGGGTCTGGGGGCTTTCGTTGGGCCGGGAACCTGGGAGATTCCTGCAAGGTTGCAGTTCGCGGCCCGAGAAGCACTCTCCGGCCAACATGCCCAACTGCAGCAACAGCTCCCAAAGCGAAGGAGCCAGGACCCAAAGACCTAGCTGGCCTGAAGGGCCCCCAGCGGGCCCCCAATCAGCCAGTCTCCATTTGGGTCTGGGGGCTTTCGTTGGGCCGGGAACCTGGGAGATTCCTGCAAGGTTGCAGTTCGCGGCCCGAGAAGCACTCTCCGGCCAACATGCCCAACTGCAGCAACAGCTCCCAAAGCGAAGGAGCCAGGACACAAAGACCTAGCTGGCCTGAAGGGCCCCCAGGGGGCCCCCAAGCAGCCCCTCTCAATTTGGGTCTGGGGGCTTTCGTTGGGCCGGGAACCTGGGAGATTCCTGCAAGGTTGCAGTTCGCGGCCCGAGAAGCACTCTCAGGCCAAAATGCCGAACGTCCAGCGACTGCTCCCAAAGCGAAGGAGCCAGGACCCAAAGACCTAGCTGGCCTGAAGGGCCCCCAGGGGGCCCCCAAGCAGCCCCTCTCCATTTGGGTCTGGGGGCTTTCGTTGGGCCGGGAACCTGGGAGGTACCTGGAAGGTTGCAGTTCGCGGCCCGAGAAGCACTCTCCGGACACCATGCCCAACGTCTAGCAACAGCTCCCAAACCGAAGGAGCCAGGACCCAAAGACCTAGCTGGCCTGAAGGGGCCCCAGGGGGCCCCCAAGCAGCCCCTCTCCATTTGGGTCTGGGGGCTTTCGTTGGGCCGGGACCTGGGAGGTACCTGCAAGGTTGCAGTTCGCGGCCCGAGAAGCACTCTCAGGCCAAAATGCCCTACGTCCAGCGACTGCTCCCAAAGCGAAGGAGCCAGGACCCAAAGACCTAGCTGGCCTGGAGGGCCCCCAGGGGGCCCCCAAGGAGCCCCTCTCCATTTGGGTCTGGGGGCTTTCGTTGGGCCGGGAACCTGGGAGGTACCTGCAAGGTTGCAGTTGGCAGCCCGAGAAGCACTCTCCGGCCAACATGCCCAACGTCCAGCAACAGCTCCCAAACCGAAGAAGCCAGGACCCAAAGACCTAGCTGGCCTAGAGGGTCCCCAGGGGGCCCCCAAGCAGCCCCTCTCCATTGGGTCTGGGGGCTTTCGTTGGGCCGGGAACCTGGGAGATACCTGCAAGGTTGCAGTTCGCGGCCCGAGAAGCACTCTCCGGCCAACATGCCCAACTGCAGCAACAGCTCCCAAAGCGAAGGAGCCAGGACCCAAAGACCTAGCTGGCCTGAATGGTAACCAGGGGGCCCCCAAGCAGCCCCTCTCCATTTGGGTCTGGGGGCTTTCGTTGGGCCGGGAACCTGGGAGATACCTGCAAGGTTGCAGTTCGCGGCCCGAGAAGCACTCTCCAGCCAAAATGCCCAACTGCAGCAACAGCTCCCAAAGCGAAGGAGCCAGGACCCAAAGAACCAGCTGGCCTGAAGTGCCCCCAGGGGGCCCCCAAGCAGCCCCTCTCCATTTGGGTCTGGGGGCTTTCGTTGGGCCGGGAACCTGGGAGATTCCTGCAAGGTTGCAGTTCGCGGCCCGAGAAGCACTCTCCGGCCAACATGCCCAACTGCAGCAACAGCTCCCAAACCGAAGGAGCCAGGACCCAAAGACCTAGCTGGCCTGAAGGGCCCCCAGGGGGCCCCCAAGCAGCCCCTCTCCATTTGGGTCTAGGGGCTTCAGTTGGGCTGGGAACCTGGGAGGTACCTGCAAGGTTGCAGTTGGCAGCCCGAGAAGCACTCTCCGGCCAACATGCCCAACGTCCAGCAACAGCTCCCAAACCGAAGAAGCCAGGACCCAAAGACCTAGCTGGCCTAGAGGGTCCCCAGGGGGCCCCCAAGCAGCCCCTCTCCATTGGGTCTGGGGGCTTTCGTTGGGCCGGGAACCTGGGAGATACCTGCAAGGTTGCAGTTCGCGGCCCGAGAAGCACTCTCCGGCCAACATGCCCAACTGCAGCAACAGCTCCCAAAGCGAAGGAGCCAGGACCCAAAGACCTAGCTGGCCTGAATGGTAACCAGGGGGCCCCCAAGCAGCCCCTCTCCATTTGGGTCTGGGGGCTTTCGTTGGGCCGGGAACCTGGGAGATACCTGCGAGGTTGCAGTTCGCGGCCCGAGAAGCACTCTCCAGCCAAAATGCCCAACTGCAGCAACAGCTCCCAAAGCGAAGGAGCCAGGACCCAAAGAACTAGCTGGCCTGAAGTGCCCCCAGGGGGCCCCCAAGCAGCCCCTCTCCATTTGGGTCTGGGGGCTTTCGTTGGGCATGGAACCTGGGAGATTCCTGCAAGGTTGCAGTTCGCGGCCCGAGAAGCACTCTCCGGCCAACATGCCCAACTGCAGCAACAGCTCCCAAACCGAAGGAGCCAGGACCCAAAGACCTAGCTGGCCTGAAGGGCCCCCAGGGGTCCCCCAAGCAGCCCCTCTCCATTTGGGTCTAGGGGCTTCAGTTGGGCCGGGAACCTGGGAGGTACCTGCAAGGTTGCAGTTCGCGGACAGAGAAGCACTCTCCGGCCAACATGCCCAATATCCAGCAACAGCTCCCAAAGCGAAGGAGCCAGGACCCAAAGACCTAGCTGGCCTGAAGGGCCCCCAGGGGGCCCCCAAGCAGCCCCTCTCCATTTGGGTCTGGGGGCTTTCGTTGGGCCGGGAACCTAGGAGATTCCTGCAAGGTTGCAGTTCGCGGCCCGAGAAGCACTCTCCGGCCAACATGCCCAACTGCAGCAACAGCTCCCAAAGCGAAGGAGCCAGGACCCAAAGACCTAGCTGGCCTGAAGGGCCCCCAGGGGGCCCCCAAGCAGCCCCTCTCCATTTGGGTCTGGGGGCTTTCGTTGGGCCGGGAACCTGGGAGATTCCTGCAAGGTTGCAGTTCGCGGCCCGAGAAGCACTCTCCGGCCAACATGCCCAACTGCAGCAACAGCTCCCAAAGCGAAGGAGCCAGGACCCAAAGACCTAGCTGGCCTGAAGGGCCCCCAGGGGGCCCCCAAGCAGCCCCTCTCCATTTGGGTCTGGGGGCTTTCGTTGGGCCGGGAACCTGGGAGATTCCTGCAAGGTTACAGTTCGCGGCCCGAGAAGCACTCTCCGGCCAACATGCCCAACTGCAGCAACAGCTCCCAAAGCGAAGGAGCCAGGACACAAAGACCTAGCTGGCCTGAAGGGCCCCCAGGGGGCCCCCAAGCAGCCCCTCTCCATTTGGGTCTGGGGGCTTTCGTTGTGCCGGGAACATGGGAGAATCCTGCAAGGTTGCAGTTCGCGGCCCGAGAAGCACTCTCCGGCCAACATGACCAATATCCAGCAACAGCTCCCAAACCGAAGGAGCCAGGTCCCAAAGACCTAGCTGGCCTGAAGGGCCCCCAGGGGGCCCCCAAGCAGCCCCTCTCAATTTGGGTCTGGGGGCTTTCGTTGGGCCGGGAACCTGGGAGATTCCTGCAAGGTTGCAGTTCGCGGCCCGAGAAGCACTCTCCGGCCAACATGCCCAACTGCAGCAACAGCTCCCAAAGCGAAGGAGCCAGGACCCAAAGACCTAGCTGGCCTGAAGTGCCCCCCCCAGAGCAGCCCCTCTCCATTTGGGTCTGGGGGCTTTTTTTGGGCCGGGAACCTGGGAGATTCCTGCAAGGTTGCAGTTCGAGGCCCGAGAAGCACTCTCCGGCCAACATGCCCAACTGCAGCAACAGCTCCCAAAGCGAAGGAGCCAGGAACCAAAGACCTAGCTGGCCTGAAGGGCCCCCAGGGGGCCCCCAAGCAGCCCCTCTCCATTTGGGTCTGGGGGCTTTCGTTGGGCCGGGAACCTGGGAGATTCCTGCAAGGTTGCAGTTCGCGGCCCGAGAAGCACTCTCCGGCCAACATGCCCAACTGCAGCAACAGCTCCCAAAGCGAAGGAGCCAGGAACCAAAGACCTAGCTGGCCTGAAGGGCCCCCAGGGGGCCCCCAAGCAGCCCCTCTCCATTTGGGTCTGGGGGCCTTCGTTGGGCATGTATACCTGGGAGGTACCTGCAAGATTACAGTTCGAGGCCCGAGAAGCACTCTCCGGCCAACATGCTCAACTGCAGCAACAGCTCCCAAACCGAAGGAGCCAGGACCCAAAGACCTAGCTGGCGTGAAGGGCCCCCAGGGGGCCCCCAAGCAGCCCCTCTCCATTTGGGTCTGGGGGCTTTCGTTGGGCCGGGAACCTAGGAGATTCCTGCAAGGTTGCAGTTCGCGGCCCGAGAAGCACTCTCCGGCCAACATGCCCAACTGCAGCAACAGCTCCCAAAGCGAAGGAGCCAGGACCCAAAGACCTAGCTGGCCTGAAGGGCCCCCAGGGGGCCCCCAAGCAGCCCCTCTCCATTTGGGTCTGGGGGCTTTCGTTGGGCCGGGAACCTGGGAGATTCCTGCAAGGTTGCAGTTCGCGGCCCGAGAAGCACTCTCCGGCCAACATGCCCAACTGCAGCAACAGCTCCCAAACCGAAGGAGCCAGGACCCAAAGACCTAGCTGGCCTGAAGGGCCCCCAGGGGGCCCCCAAGCAGCCCCTCTCCATTTGGGTCTGGGGGCTTTCCTTGGGCATGGAACCTGGGAGATTCCTGCAAGGTTGCAGTTCGCGGCCCGAGAAGCACTCTCCAGCCAAAATGCCCAACGTCCAGCGACTGCTCCCAAAGCGAAGGAGCCAGGACCCAAAGACCTAGCTGGCCTGGAGGGCCCCCAGGGGGCCCCCAAGCAGCCCCTCTCCATTTGGGTCTGGGGGCTTTCGTTGGGCTGGGAACCTGGGAGGTACCTGCAAGGTTGCAGTTGGCAGCCCGAGAAGCACTCTCCGGCCAACATGCCCAACGTCCAGCAACAGCTCCCAAACCGAAGAAGCCAGGACCCAAAGACCTAGCTGGCCTAGAGGGTCCCCAAGGGGCCCCCAAGCAGCCCCTCTCCATTGGGTCTGGGGGCTTTCGTTGGGCAGGGAACCTGGGAGAATCCTGCAAGGTTGCAGTTCGCGGCCCGAGAAGCACTCTCCGGCCAACATGCCCAACTGCAGCAACAGCTCCCAAAGCGAAGGAGCCAGGACCCAAAGACCTAGCTGGCCTGAACGGTAACCAGGGGGCCCCCAAGCAGCCCCTCTCCATTTGGGTCTGGGGGCTTTCGTTGGGCCGGGAACCTGGGAGATACCTGCAAGGTTGCAGTTCGCGGCCCGAGAAGCACTCTCCGGCCAACATGCCCAACTGCAGCAACAGCTCCCAAAGCGAAGGAGCCAGGACCCAAAGAACTAGCTGGCCTGAAGGGCCCCCAGGGGGCCCCCAGGCAGCCCCTCTCCATTTGGGTCTGGGGGCTTTCGTTGGGCCGGGAACCTGGGAGATTCCTGCAAGGTTGCAGTTCGCGGCCCGAGAAGCACTCTCCGGCCAACATGCCCAACTGCAGCAACAGCTCCCAAACCGAAGGAGCCAGGACCCAAAGACCTAGCTGGCCTGAATGGCCCCCAGGGGTCCCCCAAGCAGCCCCTCTCCATTTGGGTCTGGGGGCTTTAGTTGGGCTGGGAACCTGGGAGGTACCTGCAAGGTTGCAGTTCGTGGCCGGAGAAGCACTCTCCGGCCAACATGCCCAATATCTAGCAACAGCTCCCAAAGCGAAGGAGCCAGGACCCAAAGACCTAGCTGGCCTGAAGGGCCCCCAGGGGGCCACCAAGCAGCCCCTCTCCATTTGGGTCTGGGGGCTTTCGTTGGGCATGTATACGTGAGAGGTACCTGCAAGGTTACAGTTCGCGGCCTGAGAAGCACTCTCCGGCCAACATGCCCAACTGCAGCAACAGCTCCCAAAGCGAAGGAGCCAGGACCCAAAGACCTAGCTGGCCTGAAGGGCCCCCAGGGGGCCCCCAAGCAGCCCCTCTCCATTTGGGTCTGGGGGCTTTCGTTGGGCCGGGAACCTGGGAGATTCCTGCAAGGTTGCAGTTCGCGGCCCGAGAAGCACTCTCCGGCCAACATGCCCAACTGCAGCAACAGCTCCCAAACCGAAGGAGCCAGGACCCAAAGACCTAGCTGGCCTGAAGGGCCCCCAGGGGGCCCCCAAGCAGCCCCTCTCCATTTGGGTCTAGGGGCTTCAGTTGGGCTGGGAACCTGGGAGGTACCTGCAAGGTTGCAGTTGGCAGCCCGAGAAGCACTCTCCGGCCAACATGCCCAACGTCCAGCAACAGCTCCCAAACCGAAGAAGCCAGGACCCAAAGACCTAGCTGGCCTAGAGGGTCCCCAGGGGGCCCCCAAGCAGCCCCTCTCCATTGGGTCTGGGGGCTTTCGTTGGGCCGGGAACCTGGGAGATACCTGCAAGGTTGCAGTTCGCGGCCCGAGAAGCACTCTCCGGCCAACATGCCCAACTGCAGCAACAGCTCCCAAAGCGAAGGAGCCAGGACCCAAAGACCTAGCTGGCCTGAATGGTAACCAGGGGGCCCCCAAGCAGCCCCTCTCCATTTGGGTCTGGGGGCTTTCGTTGGGCCGGGAACCTGGGAGATACCTGCAAGGTTGCAGTTCGCGGCCCGAGAAGCACTCTCCAGCCAAAATGCCCAACTGCAGCAACAGCTCCCAAAGCGAAGGAGCCAGGACCCAAAGAACTAGCTGGCCTGAATTGCCCCCAGGGGGCCCCCAAGCAGCCCCTCTCCATTTGGGTCTGGGGGCTTTCGTTGGGCCGGGAACCTGGGAGATTCCTGCAAGGTTGCAGTTCGCGGCCCGAGAAGCACTCTCCGGCCAACATGCCCAACTGCAGCAACAGCTCCCAAACCGAAGGAGCCAGGACCCAAAGACCTAGCTGGCCTGAAGGGCCCCCAGGGGTCCCCCAAGCAGCCCCTCTCCATTTGGGTCTAGGGGCTTCAGTTGGGCTGGGAACCTGGGAGGTACCTGCAAGGTTGCAGTTCGCGGACAGAGAAGCACTCTCCGGCCAACATGCCCAATATCCAGCAACAGCTCCCAAAGCGAAGGAGCCAGGACCCAAAGACCTAGCTGGCCTGAAGGGCCCCCAGGGGGCCCCCAAGCAGCCCCTCTCCATTTGGGTCTGGGGGCTTTCGTTGGGCCGGGAACCTAGGAGATTCCTGCAAGGTTGCAGTTCGCGGCCCGAGAAGCACTCTCCGGCCAACATGCCCAACTGCAGCAACAGCTCCCAAAGCGAAGGAGCCAGGACCCAAAGACCTAGCTGGCCTGAAGGGCCCCCAGGGGGCCCCCAAGCAGCCCCTCTCCATTTGGGTCTGGGGGCTTTCGTTGGGCCGGGAACCTGGGAGATTCCTGCAAGGTTGCAGTTCGCGGCCCGAGAAGCACTCTCCGGCCAACATGCCCAACTGCAGCAACAGCTCCCAAAGCGAAGGAGCCAGGACCCAAAGACCTAGCTGGCCTGAAGGGCCCCCAGGGGGCCCCCAAGCAGCCCCTCTCCATTTGGGTCTGGGGGCTTTCGTTGGGCCGGGAACCTGGGAGATTCCTGCAAGGTTACAGTTCGCGGCCCGAGAAGCACTCTCCGGCCAACATGCCCAACTGCAGCAACAGCTCCCAAAGCGAAGGAGCCAGGACACAAAGACCTAGCTGGCCTGAAGGGCCCCCAGGGGGCCCCCAAGCAGCCCCTCTCCATTTGGGTCTGGGGGCTTTCGTTGTGCCGGGAACATGGGAGAATCCTGCAAGGTTGCAGTTCGCGGCCCGAGAAGCACTCTCCGGCCAACATGCCCAATATCCAGCAACAGCTCCCAAACCGAAGGAGCCAGGTCCCAAAGAGCTAGCTGGCCTGAAGGGCCCCCAGGGGGCCCCCAAGCAGCCCCTCTCAATTTGGGTCTGGGGGCTTTCGTTGGGCCGGGAACCTGGGAGATTCCTGCAAGGTTGCAGTTCGCGGCCCGAGAAGCACTCTCCGGCCAACATGCCCAACTGCAGCAACAGCTCCCAAAGCGAAGGAGCCAGGACCCAAAGACCTAGCTGGCCTGAAGTGCCCCCCCCAGAGCAGCCCCTCTCCATTTGGGTCTGGGGGCTTTTTTTGGGCCGGGAACCTGGGAGATTCCTGCAAGGTTGCAGTTCGAGGCCCGAGAAGCACTCTCCGGCCAACATGCCCAACTGCAGCAACAGCTCCCAAAGCGAAGGAGCCAGGAACCAAAGACCTAGCTGGCCTGAAGGGCCCCCAGGGGGCCCCCAAGCAGCCCCTCTCCATTTGGGTCTGGGGGCTTTCGTTGGGCCGGGAACCTGGGAGATTCCTGCAAGGTTGCAGTTCGCGGCCCGAGAAGCACTCTCCGGCCAACATGCCCAACTGCAGCAACAGCTCCCAAAGCGAAGGAGCCAGGAACCAAAGACCTAGCTGGCCTGAAGGGCCCCCAGGGGGCCCCCAAGCAGCCCCTCTCCATTTGGGTCTGGGGGCCTTCGTTGGGCATGTATACCTGGGAGGTACCTGCAAGATTACAGTTCGCGGCCCGAGAAGCACTCTCCGGCCAACATGCTCAACTGCAGCAACAGCTCCCAAACCGAAGGAGCCAGGACCCAAAGAGCTAGCTGGCGTGAAGGGCCCCCAGGGGGCCCCCAAGCAGCCCCTCTCCATTTGGGTCTGGGGGCTTTCGTTGGGCCGGGAACCTAGGAGATTCCTGCAAGGTTGCAGTTCGCGGCCCGAGAAGCACTCTCCGGCCAACATGCCCAACTGCAGCAACAGCTCCCAAAGCGAAGGAGCCAGGACCCAAAGACCTAGCTGGCCTGAAGGGCCCCCAGGGGGCCCCCAAGCAGCCCCTCTCCATTTGGGTCTGGGGGCTTTCGTTGGGCCGGGAACCTGGGAGATTCCTGCAAGGTTGCAGTTCGCGGCCCGAGAAGCACTCTCCGGCCAACATGCCCAACTGCAGCAACAGCTCCCAAACCGAAGGAGCCAGGACCCAAAGACCTAGCTGGCCTGAAGGGCCCCCAGGGGGCCCCCAAGCAGCCCCTCTCCATTTGGGTCTGGGGGCTTTCCTTGGGCATGGAACCTGGGAGATTCCTGCAAGGTTGCAGTTCGCGGCCCGAGAAGCACTCTCCAGCCAAAATGCCCAACGTCCAGCGACTGCTCCCAAAGCGAAGGAGCCAGGACCCAAAGACCTAGCTGGCCTGGAGGGCCCCCAGGGGGCCCCCAAGCAGCCCCTCTCCATTTGGGTCTGGGGGCTTTCGTTGGGCTGGGAACCTGGGAGGTACCTGCAAGGTTGCAGTTGGCAGCCCGAGAAGCACTCTCCGGCCAACATGCCCAACGTCCAGCAACAGCTCCCAAACCGAAGAAGCCAGGACCCAAAGACCTAGCTGGCCTAGAGGGTCCCCAAGGGGCCCCCAAGCAGCCCCTCTCCATTGGGTCTGGGGGCTTTCGTTGGGCAGGGAACCTGGGAGAATCCTGCAAGGTTGCAGTTCGCGGCCCGAGAAGCACTCTCCGGCCAACATGCCCAACTGCAGCAACAGCTCCCAAAGCGAAGGAGCCAGGACCCAAAGACCTAGCTGGCCTGAACGGTAACCAGGGGGCCCCCAAGCAGCCCCTCTCCATTTGGGTCTGGGGGCTTTCGTTGGGCCGGGAACCTGGGAGATACCTGCAAGGTTGCAGTTCGCGGCCCGAGAAGCACTCTCCGGCCAACATGCCCAACTGCAGCAACAGCTCCCAAAGCGAAGGAGCCAGGACCCAAAGAACTAGCTGGCCTGAAGGGCCCCCAGGGGGCCCCCAGGCAGCCCCTCTCCATTTGGGTCTGGGGGCTTTCGTTGGGCCGGGAACCTGGGAGATTCCTGCAAGGTTGCAGTTCGCGGCCCGAGAAGCACTCTCCGGCCAACATGCCCAACTGCAGCAACAGCTCCCAAACCGAAGGAGCCAGGACCCAAAGACCTAGCTGGCCTGAAGGGCCCCCAGGGGTCCCCCAAGCAGCCCCTCTCCATTTGGGTCTGGGGGCTTTAGTTGGGCTGGGAACCTGGGAGGTACCTGCAAGGTTGCAGTTCGTGGCCGGAGAAGCACTCTCCGGCCAACATGCCCAATATCTAGCAACAGCTCCCAAAGCGAAGGAGCCAGGACCCAAAGACCTAGCTGGCCTGAAGGGCCCCCAGGGGGCCACCAAGCAGCCCCTCTCCATTTGGGTCTGGGGGCTTTCGTTGGGCATGTATACGTGAGAGGTACCTGCAAGGTTACAGTTCGCGGCCTGAGAAGCACTCTCCGGCCAACATGCCCAACTGCAGCAACAGCTCCCAAAGCGAAGGAGCCAGGACCCAAAGACCTAGCTGGCCTGAAGGGCCCCCAGGGGGCCCCCAAGCAGCCCCTCTCCATTTGGGTCTGGGGGCTTTCGTTGGGCCGGGAACCTGGGAGATTCCTGCAAGGTTGCAGTTCGAGGCCCGAGAAGCACTCTCCGGCCAACATGCCCAACTGCAGCAACAGCTCCCAAACCGAAGGAGCCAGGAACCAAAGACCTAGCTGGCCTGAAGGGCCCCCAGGGGGCCCCCAAGCAGCCCCTCTCCATTTGGGTCTGGGGGCTTTAGTTGGGCTGGGAACCTGGAGGTACCTGCAAGGTTGCAGTTCGTGGCCGGAGAAGCACTCTCCGGCCAACATGCCCAATATCCAGCAACAGCTCCCAAAGCGAAGGAGCCAGGACCCAAAGACCTAGCTGGCCTGAAGGGCCCCCAGGGGGCCCCCAAGCAGCCCCTCTCAATTTGGGTCTGGGGGCTTTCGTTGGGCCGGGAACCTGGGAGATTCCTGCAAGGTTGCAGTTCGCGGCCCGAGAAGCACTCTCAGGCCAAAATGCCGAACGTCCAGCGACTGCTCCCAAAGCGAATGAGCCAGGACACAAAGACCTAGCTGGCCTGAAGGGCCCCCAGGGGGCCCCCAAGCAGCCCCTCTCCATTTGGGTCTGGGGGCTTTCGTTGGGCCGGGAACCTGGGAGGTACCTGGAAGGTTGCAGTTCGCGGCCCGAGAAGCACTCTCCGGCCACCATGCCCAACGTCTAGCAACAGCTCTCAAACCGAAGGAGCCAGGACCCAAAGACCTAGCTGGCCTGAAGGGGCCCCAGGGGGCCCCCAAGCAGCCCCTCTCCATTTGGGTCTGGGGGCTTTCGTTGGGCCGGGACCTGGGAGGTACCTGCAAGGTTGCAGTTCGCGGCCCGAGAAGCACTCTCAGGCCAAAATGCCCTACGTCCAGCGACTGCTCCCAAAGCGAAGGAGCCAGGACCCAAAGACCTAGCTGGCCTGGAGGGCCCCCAGGGGGCCCCCAAGCAGCCCCTCTCCATTTGGGTCTGGGGGCTTTCGTTGGGCCGGGAACCTGGGAGGTACCTGCAAGGTTGCAGTTGGCAGCCCGAGAAGCACTCTCCGGCCAACATGCCCAACGTCCAGCAACAGCTCCCAAACCGAAGAAGCCAGGACCCAAAGACCTAGCTGGCCTAGAGGGTCCCCAGGGGGCCCCCAAGCAGCCCCTCTCCATTGGGTCTGGGGGCTTTCGTTGGGCAGGGAACCTGGGAGATACCTGCAAGGTTGCAGTTCGCGGCCCGAGAAGCACTCTCCGGCCAACATGCCCAACTGCAGCAACAGCTCCCAAAGCGAAGGAGCCAGGACCCAAAGACCTAGCTGGCCTGAATGGTAACCAGGGGGCCCCCAAGCAGCCCCTCTCCATTTGGGTCTGGGGGCTTTCGTTGGGCCGGGAACCTGGGAGATTCCTGCAAGGTTGCAGTTCGCGGCCCGAGAAGCACTCTCCGGCCAACATGCCCAACTGCAGCAACAGCTCCCAAACCGAAGGAGCCAGGACCCAAAGACCTAGCTGGCCTGAAGGGCCCCCAGGGGGCCCCCAAGCAGCCCCTCTCCATTTGGGTCTAGGGGCTTCAGTTGGGCTGGGAACCTGGGAGGTACCTGCAAGGTTGCAGTTCGCGGACCGAGAAGCACTCTCCGGCCAACATGCCCAATATCCAGCAACAGCTCCCAAAGCGAAGGAGCCAGGACCCAAAGACCTAGCTGGCCTGAAGGGCCCCCAGGGGGCCCCCAAGCAGCCCCTCTCCATTTGGGTCTGGGGGCTTTCGTTGGGCCGGGAACCTAGGAGATTCCTGCAAGGTTGCAGTTCGCGGCCCGAGAAGCACTCTCCGGCCAACATGCCCAACTGCAGCAACAGCTCCCAAAGCGAAGGAGCCAGGACCCAAAGACCTAGCTGGCCTGAAGGGCCCCCAGGGGGCCCCCAAGCAGCCCCTCTCCATTTGGGTCTGGGGGCTTTCGTTGGGCCGGGAACCTGGGAGATTCCTGCAAGGTTGCAGTTCGAGGCCCGAGAAGCACTCTCCGGCCAACATGCCCAACTGCAGCAACAGCTCCCAAAGCGAAGGAGCCAGGAACCAAAGACCTAGCTGGCCTGAAGGGCCCCCAGGGGGCCCCCAAGCAGCCCCTCTCCATTTGGGTCTGGGGGCCTTCGTTGGGCATGTATACCTGGGAGGTACCTGCAAGATTACAGTTCGCGGCCCGAGAAGCACTCTCCGGCCAACATGCTCAACTGCAGCAACAGCTCCCAAACCGAAGGAGCCAGGACCCAAAGACCTAGCTGGCGTGAAGGGCCCCCAGGGGGCCCCCAAGCAGCCCCTCTCCATTTGGGTCTGGGGGCTTTCGTTGGGCCGGGAACCTAGGAGATTCCTGCAAGGTTGCAGTTCGCGGCCCGAGAAGCACTCTCCGGCCAACATGCCCAACTGCAGCAACAGCTCCCAAAGCGAAGGAGCCAGGACCCAAAGACCTAGCTGGCCTGAAGGGCCCCCAGGGGGCCCCCAAGCAGCCCCTCTCCATTTGGGTCTGGGGGCTTTCGTTGGGCCGGGAACCTGGGAGATTCCTGCAAGGTTGCAGTTCGCGGCCCGAGAAGCACTCTCCGGCCAACATGCCCAACTGCAGCAACAGCTCCCAAACCGAAGGAGCCAGGACCCAAAGACCTAGCTGGCCTGAAGGGCCCCCAGGGGGCCCCCAAGCAGCCCCTCTCCATTTGGGTCTGGGGGCTTTCCTTGGGCATGGAACCTGGGAGATTCCTGCAAGGTTGCAGTTCGCGGCCCGAGAAGCACTCTCCAGCCAAAATGCCCAACGTCCAGCGACTGCTCCCAAAGCGAAGGAGCCAGGACCCAAAGACCTAGCTGGCCTGGAGGGCCCCCAGGGGGCCCCCAAGCAGCCCCTCTCCATTTGGGTCTGGGGGCTTTCGTTGGGCCGGGAACCTGGGAGGTACCTGCAAGGTTGCAGTTGGCAGCCCGAGAAGCACTCTCCGGCCAACATGCCCAACGTCCAGCAACAGCTCCCAAACCGAAGAAGCCAGGACCCAAAGACCTAGCTGGCCTAGAGGGTCCCCAAGGAGCCCCCAAGCAGCCCCTCTCCATTAGGTCTGGGGGCTTTCGTTGGGCAGGGAACCTGGGAGAATCCTGCAAGGTTGCAGTTCGCGGCCCGAGAAGCACTCTCCGGCCAACATGCCCAACTGCAGCAACAGCTCCCAAAGCGAAGGAGCCAGGACCCAAAGACCTAGCTGGCCTGAACGGTAACCAGGGGGCCCCCAAGCAGCCCCTCTCCATTTGGGTCTGGGGGCTTTCGTTGGGCCGGGAACCTGGGAGATACCTGCAAGGTTGCAGTTCGCGGCCCGAGAAGCACTCTCCGCCCAACATGCCCAACTGCAGCAACAGCTCCCAAAGCGAAGGAGCCAGGACCCAAAGACCTAGCTGGCCTGAAGGGCCCCCAGGGGGCCCCCAGGCAGCCCCTCTCCATTTGGGTCTGGGGGCTTTCGTTGGGCCGGGAACCTGGGAGATTCCTGCAAGGTTGCAGTTCGCGGCCCGAGAAGCACTCTCCGGCCAACATGCCCAACTGCAGCAACAGCTCCCAAACCGAAGGAGCCAGGACCCAAAGACCTAGCTGGCCTGAAGGGCCCCCAGGGGGCCCCCAAGCAGCCCCTCTCCATTTGGGTCTGGGGGCTTTAGTTGGGCTGGGAACCTGGGAGGTACCTGCAAGGTTGCAGTTCGTGGCCGGAGAAGCACTCTCCGGCCAACATGCCCAATATCTAGCAACAGCTCCCAAAGCGAAGGAGCCAGGACCCAAAGACCTAGCTGGCCTGAAGGGCCCCCAGGGGGCCACCAAGCAGCCCCTCTCCATTTGGGTCTGGGGGCTTTCGTTGGGCATGTATACGTGAGAGGTACCTGCAAGGTTACAGTTCGCGGCCCGAGAAGCACTCTCCGGCCAACATGCCCAACTGCAGCAACAGCTCCCAAAGCGAAGGAGCCAGGACCCAAAGACCTAGCTGGCCTGAACGGTAACCAGGGGGCCCCCAAGCAGCCCCTCTCCATTTGGGTCTGGGGGCTTTCGTTGGGCCGGGAACCTGGGAGATACCTGCAAGGTTGCAGTTCGCGGCCCGAGAAGCACTCTCCGGCCAACATGCCCAACTGCAGCAACAGCTCCCAAAGCGAAGGAGCCAGGACCCAAAGAACTAGCTGGCCTGAAGGGCCCCCAGGGGGCCCCCAGGCAGCCCCTCTCCATTTGGGTCTGGGGGCTTTCGTTGGGCCGGGAACCTGGGAGATTCCTGCAAGGTTGCAGTTCGCGGCCCGAGAAGCACTCTCCGGCCAACATGCCCAACTGCAGCAACAGCTCCCAAACCGAAGGAGCCAGGACCCAAAGACCTAGCTGGCCTGAATGGCCCCCAGGGGTCCCCCAAGCAGCCCCTCTCCATTTGGGTCTGGGGGCTTTAGTTGGGCTGGGAACCTGGGAGGTACCTGCAAGGTTGCAGTTCGTGGCCGGAGAAGCACTCTCCGGCCAACATGCCCAATATCTAGCAACAGCTCCCAAAGCGAAGGAGCCAGGACCCAAAGACCTAGCTGGCCTGAAGGGCCCCCAGGGGGCCACCAAGCAGCCCCTCTCCATTTGGGTCTGGGGGCTTTCGTTGGGCATGTATACGTGAGAGGTACCTGCAAGGTTACAGTTCGCGGCCTGAGAAGCACTCTCCGGCCAACATGCCCAACTGCAGCAACAGCTCCCAAAGCGAAGGAGCCAGGACCCAAAGACCTAGCTGGCCTGAAGGGCCCCCAGGGGGCCCCCAAGCAGCCCCTCTCCATTTGGGTCTGGGGGCTTTCGTTGGGCCGGGAACCTGGGAGATTCCTGCAAGGTTGCAGTTCGCGGCCCGAGAAGCACTCTCCGGCCAACATGCCCAACTGCAGCAACAGCTCCCAAACCGAAGGAGCCAGGACCCAAAGACCTAGCTGGCCTGAAGGGCCCCCAGGGGGCCCCCAAGCAGCCCCTCTCCATTTGGGTCTAGGGGCTTCAGTTGGGCTGGGAACCTGGGAGGTACCTGCAAGGTTGCAGTTGGCAGCCCGAGAAGCACTCTCCGGCCAACATGCCCAACGTCCAGCAACAGCTCCCAAACCGAAGAAGCCAGGACCCAAAGACCTAGCTGGCCTAGAGGGTCCCCAGGGGGCCCCCAAGCAGCCCCTCTCCATTGGGTCTGGGGGCTTTCGTTGGGCCGGGAACCTGGGAGATACCTGCAAGGTTGCAGTTCGCGGCCCGAGAAGCACTCTCCGGCCAACATGCCCAACTGCAGCAACAGCTCCCAAAGCGAAGGAGCCAGGACCCAAAGACCTAGCTGGCCTGAATGGTAACCAGGGGGCCCCCAAGCAGCCCCTCTCCATTTGGGTCTGGGGGCTTTCGTTGGGCCGGGAACCTGGGAGATACCTGCAAGGTTGCAGTTCGCGGCCCGAGAAGCACTCTCCAGCCAAAATGCCCAACTGCAGCAACAGCTCCCAAAGCGAAGGAGCCAGGACCCAAAGAACTAGCTGGCCTGAAGTGCCCCCAGGGGGCCCCCAAGCAGCCCCTCTCCATTTGGGTCTGGGGGCTTTCGTTGGGCCGGGAACCTGGGAGATTCCTGCAAGGTTGCAGTTCGCGGCCCGAGAAGCACTCTCCGGCCAACATGCCCAACTGCAGCAACAGCTCCCAAACCGAAGGAGCCAGGACCCAAAGACCTAGCTGGCCTGAAGGGCCCCCAGGGGTCCCCCAAGCAGCCCCTCTCCATTTGGGTCTAGGGGCTTCAGTTGGGCTGGGAACCTGGGAGGTACCTGCAAGGTTGCAGTTCGCGGACAGAGAAGCACTCTCCGGCCAACATGCCCAATATCCAGCAACAGCTCCCAAAGCGAAGGAGCCAGGACCCAAAGACCTAGCTGGCCTGAAGGGCCCCCAGGGGGCCCCCAAGCAGCCCCTCTCCATTTGGGTCTGGGGGCTTTCGTTGGGCCGGGAACCTAGGAGATTCCTGCAAGGTTGCAGTTCGCGGCCCGAGAAGCACTCTCCGGCCAACATGCCCAACTGCAGCAACAGCTCCCAAAGCGAAGGAGCCAGGACCCAAAGACCTAGCTGGCCTGAAGGGCCCCCAGGGGGCCCCCAAGCAGCCCCTCTCCATTTGGGTCTGGGGGCTTTCGTTGGGCCGGGAACCTGGGAGATTCCTGCAAGGTTGCAGTTCGCGGCCCGAGAAGCACTCTCCGGCCAACATGCCCAACTGCAGCAACAGCTCCCAAAGCGAAGGAGCCAGGACCCAAAGACCTAGCTGGCCTGAAGGGCCCCCAGGGGGCCCCCAAGCAGCCCCTCTCCATTTGGGTCTGGGGGCTTTCGTTGGGCCGGGAACCTGGGAGATTCCTGCAAGGTTACAGTTCGCGGCCCGAGAAGCACTCTCCGGCCAACATGCCCAACTGCAGCAACAGCTCCCAAAGCGAAGGAGCCAGGACACAAAGACCTAGCTGGCCTGAAGGGCCCCCAGGGGGCCCCCAAGCAGCCCCTCTCCATTTGGGTCTGGGGGCTTTCGTTGTGCCGGGAACATGGGAGAATCCTGCAAGGTTGCAGTTCGCGGCCCGAGAAGCACTCTCCGGCCAACATGCCCAATATCCAGCAACAGCTCCCAAACCGAAGGAGCCAGGTCCCAAAGAGCTAGCTGGCCTGAAGGGCCCCCAGGGGGCCCCCAAGCAGCCCCTCTCAATTTGGGTCTGGGGGCTTTCGTTGGGCCGGGAACCTGGGAGATTCCTGCAAGGTTGCAGTTCGCGGCCCGAGAAGCACTCTCCGGCCAACATGCCCAACTGCAGCAACAGCTCCCAAAGCGAAGGAGCCAGGACCCAAAGACCTAGCTGGCCTGAAGTGCCCCCCCCAGAGCAGCCCCTCTCCATTTGGGTCTGGGGGCTTTTTTTGGGCCGGGAACCTGGGAGATTCCTGCAAGGTTGCAGTTCGAGGCCCGAGAAGCACTCTCCGGCCAACATGCCCAACTGCAGCAACAGCTCCCAAAGCGAAGGAGCCAGGAACCAAAGACCTAGCTGGCCTGAAGGGCCCCCAGGGGGCCCCCAAGCAGCCCCTCTCCATTTGGGTCTGGGGGCTTTCGTTGGGCCGGGAACCTGGGAGATTCCTGCAAGGTTGCAGTTCGCGGCCCGAGAAGCACTCTCCGGCCAACATGCCCAACTGCAGCAACAGCTCCCAAAGCGAAGGAGCCAGGAACCAAAGACCTAGCTGGCCTGAAGGGCCCCCAGGGGGCCCCCAAGCAGCCCCTCTCCATTTGGGTCTGGGGGCCTTCGTTGGGCATGTATACCTGGGAGGTACCTGCAAGATTACAGTTCGCGGCCCGAGAAGCACTCTCCGGCCAACATGCTCAACTGCAGCAACAGCTCCCAAACCGAAGGAGCCAGGACCCAAAGAGCTAGCTGGCGTGAAGGGCCCCCAGGGGGCCCCCAAGCAGCCCCTCTCCATTTGGGTCTGGGGGCTTTCGTTGGGCCGGGAACCTAGGAGATTCCTGCAAGGTTGCAGTTCGCGGCCCGAGAAGCACTCTCCGGCCAACATGCCCAACTGCAGCAACAGCTCCCAAAGCGAAGGAGCCAGGACCCAAAGACCTAGCTGGCCTGAAGGGCCCCCAGGGGGCCCCCAAGCAGCCCCTCTCCATTTGGGTCTGGGGGCTTTCGTTGGGCCGGGAACCTGGGAGATTCCTGCAAGGTTGCAGTTCGCGGCCCGAGAAGCACTCTCCGGCCAACATGCCCAACTGCAGCAACAGCTCCCAAACCGAAGGAGCCAGGACCCAAAGACCTAGCTGGCCTGAAGGGCCCCCAGGGGGCCCCCAAGCAGCCCCTCTCCATTTGGGTCTGGGGGCTTTCCTTGGGCATGGAACCTGGGAGATTCCTGCAAGGTTGCAGTTCGCGGCCCGAGAAGCACTCTCCAGCCAAAATGCCCAACGTCCAGCGACTGCTCCCAAAGCGAAGGAGCCAGGACCCAAAGACCTAGCTGGCCTGGAGGGCCCCCAGGGGGCCCCCAAGCAGCCCCTCTCCATTTGGGTCTGGGGGCTTTCGTTGGGCTGGGAACCTGGGAGGTACCTGCAAGGTTGCAGTTGGCAGCCCGAGAAGCACTCTCCGGCCAACATGCCCAACGTCCAGCAACAGCTCCCAAACCGAAGAAGCCAGGACCCAAAGACCTAGCTGGCCTAGAGGGTCCCCAAGGGGCCCCCAAGCAGCCCCTCTCCATTGGGTCTGGGGGCTTTCGTTGGGCAGGGAACCTGGGAGAATCCTGCAAGGTTGCAGTTCGCGGCCCGAGAAGCACTCTCCGGCCAACATGCCCAACTGCAGCAACAGCTCCCAAAGCGAAGGAGCCAGGACCCAAAGACCTAGCTGGCCTGAACGGTAACCAGGGGGCCCCCAAGCAGCCCCTCTCCATTTGGGTCTGGGGGCTTTCGTTGGGCCGGGAACCTGGGAGATACCTGCAAGGTTGCAGTTCGCGGCCCGAGAAGCACTCTCCGGCCAACATGCCCAACTGCAGCAACAGCTCCCAAAGCGAAGGAGCCAGGACCCAAAGAACTAGCTGGCCTGAAGGGCCCCCAGGGGGCCCCCAGGCAGCCCCTCTCCATTTGGGTCTGGGGGCTTTCGTTGGGCCGGGAACCTGGGAGATTCCTGCAAGGTTGCAGTTCGCGGCCCGAGAAGCACTCTCCGGCCAACATGCCCAACTGCAGCAACAGCTCCCAAACCGAAGGAGCCAGGACCCAAAGACCTAGCTGGCCTGAAGGGCCCCCAGGGGTCCCCCAAGCAGCCCCTCTCCATTTGGGTCTGGGGGCTTTAGTTGGGCTGGGAACCTGGGAGGTACCTGCAAGGTTGCAGTTCGTGGCCGGAGAAGCACTCTCCGGCCAACATGCCCAATATCTAGCAACAGCTCCCAAAGCGAAGGAGCCAGGACCCAAAGACCTAGCTGGCCTGAAGGGCCCCCAGGGGGCCACCAAGCAGCCCCTCTCCATTTGGGTCTGGGGGCTTTCGTTGGGCATGTATACGTGAGAGGTACCTGCAAGGTTACAGTTCGCGGCCTGAGAAGCACTCTCCGGCCAACATGCCCAACTGCAGCAACAGCTCCCAAAGCGAAGGAGCCAGGACCCAAAGACCTAGCTGGCCTGAAGGGCCCCCAGGGGGCCCCCAAGCAGCCCCTCTCCATTTGGGTCTGGGGGCTTTCGTTGGGCCGGGAACCTGGGAGATTCCTGCAAGGTTGCAGTTCGAGGCCCGAGAAGCACTCTCCGGCCAACATGCCCAACTGCAGCAACAGCTCCCAAACCGAAGGAGCCAGGAACCAAAGACCTAGCTGGCCTGAAGGGCCCCCAGGGGGCCCCCAAGCAGCCCCTCTCCATTTGGGTCTGGGGGCTTTAGTTGGGCTGGGAACCTGGAGGTACCTGCAAGGTTGCAGTTCGTGGCCGGAGAAGCACTCTCCGGCCAACATGCCCAATATCCAGCAACAGCTCCCAAAGCGAAGGAGCCAGGACCCAAAGACCTAGCTGGCCTGAAGGGCCCCCAGGGGGCCCCCAAGCAGCCCCTCTCAATTTGGGTCTGGGGGCTTTCGTTGGGCCGGGAACCTGGGAGATTCCTGCAAGGTTGCAGTTCGCGGCCCGAGAAGCACTCTCAGGCCAAAATGCCGAACGTCCAGCGACTGCTCCCAAAGCGAATGAGCCAGGACACAAAGACCTAGCTGGCCTGAAGGGCCCCCAGGGGGCCCCCAAGCAGCCCCTCTCCATTTGGGTCTGGGGGCTTTCGTTGGGCCGGGAACCTGGGAGGTACCTGGAAGGTTGCAGTTCGCGGCCCGAGAAGCACTCTCCGGCCACCATGCCCAACGTCTAGCAACAGCTCTCAAACCGAAGGAGCCAGGACCCAAAGACCTAGCTGGCCTGAAGGGGCCCCAGGGGGCCCCCAAGCAGCCCCTCTCCATTTGGGTCTGGGGGCTTTCGTTGGGCCGGGACCTGGGAGGTACCTGCAAGGTTGCAGTTCGCGGCCCGAGAAGCACTCTCAGGCCAAAATGCCCTACGTCCAGCGACTGCTCCCAAAGCGAAGGAGCCAGGACCCAAAGACCTAGCTGGCCTGGAGGGCCCCCAGGGGGCCCCCAAGCAGCCCCTCTCCATTTGGGTCTGGGGGCTTTCGTTGGGCCGGGAACCTGGGAGGTACCTGCAAGGTTGCAGTTGGCAGCCCGAGAAGCACTCTCCGGCCAACATGCCCAACGTCCAGCAACAGCTCCCAAACCGAAGAAGCCAGGACCCAAAGACCTAGCTGGCCTAGAGGGTCCCCAGGGGGCCCCCAAGCAGCCCCTCTCCATTGGGTCTGGGGGCTTTCGTTGGGCAGGGAACCTGGGAGATACCTGCAAGGTTGCAGTTCGCGGCCCGAGAAGCACTCTCCGGCCAACATGCCCAACTGCAGCAACAGCTCCCAAAGCGAAGGAGCCAGGACCCAAAGACCTAGCTGGCCTGAATGGTAACCAGGGGGCCCCCAAGCAGCCCCTCTCCATTTGGGTCTGGGGGCTTTCGTTGGGCCGGGAACCTGGGAGATTCCTGCAAGGTTGCAGTTCGCGGCCCGAGAAGCACTCTCCGGCCAACATGCCCAACTGCAGCAACAGCTCCCAAACCGAAGGAGCCAGGACCCAAAGACCTAGCTGGCCTGAAGGGCCCCCAGGGGGCCCCCAAGCAGCCCCTCTCCATTTGGGTCTAGGGGCTTCAGTTGGGCTGGGAACCTGGGAGGTACCTGCAAGGTTGCAGTTCGCGGACCGAGAAGCACTCTCCGGCCAACATGCCCAATATCCAGCAACAGCTCCCAAAGCGAAGGAGCCAGGACCCAAAGACCTAGCTGGCCTGAAGGGCCCCCAGGGGGCCCCCAAGCAGCCCCTCTCCATTTGGGTCTGGGGGCTTTCGTTGGGCCGGGAACCTAGGAGATTCCTGCAAGGTTGCAGTTCGCGGCCCGAGAAGCACTCTCCGGCCAACATGCCCAACTGCAGCAACAGCTCCCAAAGCGAAGGAGCCAGGACCCAAAGACCTAGCTGGCCTGAAGGGCCCCCAGGGGGCCCCCAAGCAGCCCCTCTCCATTTGGGTCTGGGGGCTTTCGTTGGGCCGGGAACCTGGGAGATTCCTGCAAGGTTGCAGTTCGAGGCCCGAGAAGCACTCTCCGGCCAACATGCCCAACTGCAGCAACAGCTCCCAAAGCGAAGGAGCCAGGAACCAAAGACCTAGCTGGCCTGAAGGGCCCCCAGGGGGCCCCCAAGCAGCCCCTCTCCATTTGGGTCTGGGGGCCTTCGTTGGGCATGTATACCTGGGAGGTACCTGCAAGATTACAGTTCGCGGCCCGAGAAGCACTCTCCGGCCAACATGCTCAACTGCAGCAACAGCTCCCAAACCGAAGGAGCCAGGACCCAAAGACCTAGCTGGCGTGAAGGGCCCCCAGGGGGCCCCCAAGCAGCCCCTCTCCATTTGGGTCTGGGGGCTTTCGTTGGGCCGGGAACCTAGGAGATTCCTGCAAGGTTGCAGTTCGCGGCCCGAGAAGCACTCTCCGGCCAACATGCCCAACTGCAGCAACAGCTCCCAAAGCGAAGGAGCCAGGACCCAAAGACCTAGCTGGCCTGAAGGGCCCCCAGGGGGCCCCCAAGCAGCCCCTCTCCATTTGGGTCTGGGGGCTTTCGTTGGGCCGGGAACCTGGGAGATTCCTGCAAGGTTGCAGTTCGCGGCCCGAGAAGCACTCTCCGGCCAACATGCCCAACTGCAGCAACAGCTCCCAAACCGAAGGAGCCAGGACCCAAAGACCTAGCTGGCCTGAAGGGCCCCCAGGGGGCCCCCAAGCAGCCCCTCTCCATTTGGGTCTGGGGGCTTTCCTTGGGCATGGAACCTGGGAGATTCCTGCAAGGTTGCAGTTCGCGGCCCGAGAAGCACTCTCCAGCCAAAATGCCCAACGTCCAGCGACTGCTCCCAAAGCGAAGGAGCCAGGACCCAAAGACCTAGCTGGCCTGGAGGGCCCCCAGGGGGCCCCCAAGCAGCCCCTCTCCATTTGGGTCTGGGGGCTTTCGTTGGGCCGGGAACCTGGGAGGTACCTGCAAGGTTGCAGTTGGCAGCCCGAGAAGCACTCTCCGGCCAACATGCCCAACGTCCAGCAACAGCTCCCAAACCGAAGAAGCCAGGACCCAAAGACCTAGCTGGCCTAGAGGGTCCCCAAGGAGCCCCCAAGCAGCCCCTCTCCATTAGGTCTGGGGGCTTTCGTTGGGCAGGGAACCTGGGAGAATCCTGCAAGGTTGCAGTTCGCGGCCCGAGAAGCACTCTCCGGCCAACATGCCCAACTGCAGCAACAGCTCCCAAAGCGAAGGAGCCAGGACCCAAAGACCTAGCTGGCCTGAACGGTAACCAGGGGGCCCCCAAGCAGCCCCTCTCCATTTGGGTCTGGGGGCTTTCGTTGGGCCGGGAACCTGGGAGATACCTGCAAGGTTGCAGTTCGCGGCCCGAGAAGCACTCTCCGCCCAACATGCCCAACTGCAGCAACAGCTCCCAAAGCGAAGGAGCCAGGACCCAAAGACCTAGCTGGCCTGAAGGGCCCCCAGGGGGCCCCCAGGCAGCCCCTCTCCATTTGGGTCTGGGGGCTTTCGTTGGGCCGGGAACCTGGGAGATTCCTGCAAGGTTGCAGTTCGCGGCCCGAGAAGCACTCTCCGGCCAACATGCCCAACTGCAGCAACAGCTCCCAAACCGAAGGAGCCAGGACCCAAAGACCTAGCTGGCCTGAAGGGCCCCCAGGGGGCCCCCAAGCAGCCCCTCTCCATTTGGGTCTGGGGGCTTTAGTTGGGCTGGGAACCTGGGAGGTACCTGCAAGGTTGCAGTTCGTGGCCGGAGAAGCACTCTCCGGCCAACATGCCCAATATCTAGCAACAGCTCCCAAAGCGAAGGAGCCAGGACCCAAAGACCTAGCTGGCCTGAAGGGCCCCCAGGGGGCCACCAAGCAGCCCCTCTCCATTTGGGTCTGGGGGCTTTCGTTGGGCATGTATACGTGAGAGGTACCTGCAAGGTTACAGTTCGCGGCCCGAGAAGCACTCTCCGGCCAACATGCCCAACTGCAGCAACAGCTCCCAAAGCGAAGGAGCCAGGACCCAAAGACCTAGCTGGCCTGAAGGGCCCCCAGGGGGCCCCCAAGCAGCCCCTCTCCATTTGGGTCTGGGGGCTTTCGTTGGGCCGGGAACCTGGGAGATTCCTGCAAGGTTGCAGTTCGAGGCCCGAGAAGCACTCTCCGGCCAACATGCCCAACTGCAGCAACAGCTCCCAAACCGAAGGAGCCAGGACCCAAAGACCTAGCTGGCCTGAAGGGCCCCCAGGGGGCCCCCAAGCAGCCCCTCTCCATTTGGGTCTGGGGGCTTTAGTTGGGCTGGGAACCTGGAGGTACCTGCAAGGTTGCAGTTCGTGGCCGGAGAAGCACTCTCCGGCCAACATGCCCAACGTCCAGCAACAGCTCCCAAACCGAAGGAGCCAGGACACAAAGACCTAGCTGGCCTGAAGGGCCCCCAGGGGGCCCCCAAGCAGCCCCTCTCCATTTGGGTCTGGGTGCTTTCGTTGGGCATGTATACGTGAGAGGTACCTGCAAGGTTACAGTTCGCGGCCCGAGAAGCACTCTCCGGCCAACATGCCCAACTACAGCAACAGCTCCCAAACCAAAGGAGCCAGGACCCAAAGACCTAGCTGGCCTGAAGGGCCCCCAGGGGGCCCCCAAGCAGCCCCTCTCCATTTGGGTCTGGGGGCTTTCGTTGGGCCGGGAACCTGGGAGATTCCTGCAAGGTTGCAGTTCGAGGCCCGAGAAGCACTCTCCGGCCAACATGCCCAACTGCAGCAACAGCTCCCAAACCGAAGGAGCCAGGAACCAAAGACCTAGCTGGCCTGAAGGGCCCCCAGGGGGCCCCCAAGCAGCCCCTCTCCATTTGGGTCTGGGGGCCTTCGTTGGGTATGGATACCTGAGAGGTACCTGCAAGATTACAGTTCGCGGCCCGAGAAGCACTCTCCGGCCAACATGCCCAACTGCAGCAACAGCTCCCAAAGCGAAGGAGCCAGGACCCAAAGACCTAGCTGGCCTGAAGGGCCCCCAGGGGGTCCCCAAGCAGCCCCTCTCCATTTGGTCTGGGGGCTTTTGTTGGGCCGGGAACCTAGGAGATTCCTGCAAGGTTGCAGTTCGCGGCCCGAGAAGCACTCTCCGGCCAACATGCCCAACTGCAGCAACAGCTCCCAAAGCGAAGGAGCCAGGACCCAAAGACCTAGCTGGCCTGAAGGGCCCCCAGGGGGCCCCCAAGCAGCCCCTCTCAATTTGGGTCTGGGGGCTTTCGTTGGGCTGGGAACCTGGGAGATTCCTGCAAGGTTGCAGTTCGCGGCCCGAGAAGCACTCTCCGGCCAACATGCCCAACTGCAGCAACAGCTCCCAAAGCGAAGGAGCCAGGACCCAAAGACCTAGCTGGCCTGAAGGGCCCCCAGGGGGCCCCCAAGCAGCCTCTCTCCATTTGGGTCTGGGGGCTTTCGTTGGGCCGGGAACATGGGAGATTCCTGCAAGGTTGCAGTTCGCGGCCGGAGAAGCACTCTCCGGCCAACATGCCCAATATCCAGCAACAGCTCCCAAAGCGAAGGAGCCAGGACCCAAAGAACTAGCTGGCCTGAAGTGCCCCCAGGGGGTCCCCAAGCAGCCCCTCTCCATTTGGGTCTGGGGGCTTTCGTTGGGCGGGGAACCTGGGAGATTCATGCAAGGTTGCAGTTCGCGGCCCGAGAAGCACTCTCCGGCCAACATGCCCAACTGCAGCAACAGCTCCCAAACCGAAGGAGCCAGGACCCAAAGACCTAGCTGGCCTGAAGGGCCCCCAGGGGGCCCCCAAGCAGCCCCTCTCCATTTGGGTCTGGGGGCTTTCGTTGGGCCGGGAACCTGGGAGGTACCTGCAAGGTTGCAGTTGGCAGCCCGAGAAGCACTCTCCGGCCAACATGCCCAACTGCAGCAACAGCTCCCAAACCGAAGAAGCCAGGACCCAAAGACCTAGCTGGCCTAGAGGGTCCCCAGGGGGCCCCCAAGCAGCCCCTCTCCATTGGGTCTGGGGGCTTTCGTTGGGCCGGGAACCTGGGAGATACCTGCAAGGTTGCAGTTCGCGGCCCGAGAAGCACTCTCCGGCCAACATGCCCAACTGCAGCAACAGCTCCCAAAGCGAAGGAGCCAGGACCCAAAGACCTAGCTGGCCTGAATGGTAACCAGGGGGCCCCCAAGCAGCCCCTCTCCATTTCGGTCTGGGGGCTTTCGTTGGGCCGGGAACCTGGGAGATTCCTGCAAGGTTGCAGTTCGCGGCCCGAGAAGCACTCTCCGGCCAACATGCCCAACTGCAGCAACAGCTCCCAAACCGAAGGAGCCAGGACCCAAAGACCTAGCTGGCCTGAAGGGCCCCCAGGGGGCCCCCAAGCAGCCCCTCTCCATTTGGGTCTAGGGGCTTCAGTTGGGCTGGGAACCTGGGAGGTACCTGCAAGGTTGCAGTTCGCGGACCGAGAAGCACTCTCCGGCCAACATGCCCAATATCCAGCAACAGCTCCCAAAGCGAAGGAGCCAGGACCCAAAGACCTAGCTGGCCTGAAGGGCCCCCAGGGGGCCCCCAAGCAGCCCCTCTCCATTTGGGTCTGGGGGCTTTCGTTGGGCCGGGAACCTAGGAGATTCCTGCAAGGTTGCAGTTCGCGGCCCGAGAAGCACTCTCCGGCCAACATGCCCAACTGCAGCAACAGCTCCCAAAGCGAAGGAGCCAGGACCCAAAGACCTAGCTGGCCTGAAGGGCCACCAGGGGGCCCCCAAGCAGCCCCTCTCCATTTGGGTCTGGGGGCTTTCGTTGGGCATGTATACGTGAGAGGTACCTGCAAGGTTACAGTTCGCGGCCTGAGAAGCACTCTCCGGCCAACATGCCCAACTGCAGCAACAGCTCCCAAACCGAAGGAGCCAGGACCCAAAGACCTAGCTGGCCTGAAGGGCCCCCAGGGGGCCCCCAAGCAGCCCCTCTCCATTTGGGTCTGGGGGCTTTCGTTGGGCCGGGAACCTGGGAGATTCCTGCAAGGTTGCAGTTCGAGGCCCGAGAAGCACTCTCCGGCCAACATGCCCAACTGCAGCAACAGCTCCCAAAGCGAAGGAGCCAGGAACCAAAGACCTAGCTGGCCTGAAGGGCCCCCAGGGGGCCCCCAAGCAGCCCCTCTCCATTTGGGTCTGGGGGCCTTCGTTGGGCATGTATACCTGGGAGGTACCTGCAAGATTACAGTTCGCGGCCCGAGAAGCACTCTCCGGCCAACATGCTCAACTGCAGCAACAGCTCCCAAACCGAAGGAGCCAGGACCCAAAGACCTAGCTGGCGTGAAGGGCCCCCAGGGGGCCCCCAAGCAGCCCCTCTCCATTTGGGTCTGGGGGCTTTCGTTGGGCCGGGAACCTAGGAGATTCCTGCAAGGTTGCAGTTCGCGGCCCGAGAAGCACTCTCCGGCCAACATGCCCAACTGCAGCAACAGCTCCCAAAGCGAAGGAGCCAGGACCCAAAGACCTAGCTGGCCTGAAGGGCCCCCAGGGGGCCCCCAAGCAGCCCCTCTCCATTTGGGTCTGGGGGCTTTCGTTGGGCCGGGAACCTGGGAGATTCCTGCAAGGTTGCAGTTCGCGGCCCGAGAAGCACTCTCCGGCCAACATGCCCAACTGCAGCAACAGCTCCCAAACCGAAGGAGCCAGGACCCAAAGACCTAGCTGGCCTGAAGGGCCCCCAGGGGGCCCCCAAGCAGCCCCTCTCCATTTGGGTCTGGGGGCTTTCCTTGGGCATGGAACCTGGGAGATTCCTGCAAGGTTGCAGTTCGCGGCCCGAGAAGCACTCTCCAGCCAAAATGCCCAACGTCCAGCGACTGCTCCCAAAGCGAAGGAGCCAGGACCCAAAGACCTAGCTGGCCTGGAGGGCCCCCAGGGGGCCCCCAAGCAGCCCCTCTCCATTTGGGTCTGGGGGCTTTCGTTGGGCCGGGAACCTGGGAGGTACCTGCAAGGTTGCAGTTGGCAGCCCGAGAAGCACTCTCCGGCCAACATGCCCAACGTCCAGCAACAGCTCCCAAACCGAAGAAGCCAGGACCCAAAGACCTAGCTGGCCTAGAGGGTCCCCAAGGAGCCCCCAAGCAGCCCCTCTCCATTAGGTCTGGGGGCTTTCGTTGGGCAGGGAACCTGGGAGATTCCTGCAAGGTTGCAGTTCGCGGCCCGAGAAGCACTCTCCGGCCAACATGCCCAACTGCAGCAACAGCTCCCAAAGCGAAGGAGCCAGGACCCAAAGACCTAGCTGGCCTGAACGGTAACCAGGGGGCCCCCAAGCAGCCCCTCTCCATTTGGGTCTGGGGGCTTTCGTTGGGCCGGGAACCTGGGAGATACCTGCAAGGTTGCAGTTCGCGGCCCGAGAAGCACTCTCCGGCCAACATGCCCAACTGCAGCAACAGCTCCCAAAGCGAAGGAGCCAGGACCCAAAGACCTAGCTGGCCTGAAGGGCCCCCAGGGGGCCCCCAGGCAGCCCCTCTCCATTTGGGTCTGGGGGCTTTCGTTGGGCCGGGAACCTGGGAGATTCCTGCAAGGTTGCAGTTCGCGGCCCGAGAAGCACTCTCCGGCCAACATGCCCAACTGCAGCAACAGCTCCCAAACCGAAGGAGCCAGGACCCAAAGACCTAGCTGGCCTGAAGGGCCCCCAGGGGGCCCCCAAGCAGCCCCTCTCCATTTGGGTCTGGGGGCTTTAGTTGGGCTGGGAACCTGGGAGGTACCTGCAAGGTTGCAGTTCGTGGCCGGAGAAGCACTCTCCGGCCAACATGCCCAATATCTAGCAACAGCTCCCAAAGCGAAGGAGCCAGGACCCAAAGACCTAGCTGGCCTGAAGGGCCCCCAGGGGGCCACCAAGCAGCCCCTCTCCATTTGGGTCTGGGGGCTTTCGTTGGGCATGTATACGTGAGAGGTACCTGCAAGGTTACAGTTCGCGGCCCGAGAAGCACTCTCCGGCCAACATGCCCAACTGCAGCAACAGCTCCCAAAGCGAAGGAGCCAGGACCCAAAGACCTAGCTGGCCTGAAGGGCCCCCAGGGGGCCCCCAAGCAGCCCCTCTCCATTTGGGTCTGGGGGCTTTCGTTGGGCCGGGAACCTGGGAGATTCCTGCAAGGTTGCAGTTCGAGGCCCGAGAAGCACTCTCCGGCCAACATGCCCAACTGCAGCAACAGCTCCCAAACCGAAGGAGCCAGGACCCAAAGACCTAGCTGGCCTGAAGGGCCCCCAGGGGGCCCCCAAGCAGCCCCTCTCCATTTGGGTCTGGGGGCTTTAGTTGGGCTGGGAACCTGGAGGTACCTGCAAGGTTGCAGTTCGTGGCCGGAGAAGCACTCTCCGGCCAACATGCCCAATATCCAGCAACAGCTCCCAAAGCGAAGGAGCCAGGACCCAAAGACCTAGCTGGCCTGAAGGGCCCCCAGGGGGCCCCCAAGCAGCCCCTCTCCATTTGGGTCTGGGTGCTTTCGTTGGGCATGTATACGTGAGAGGTACCTGCAAGGTTACAGTTCGCGGCCCGAGAAGCACTCTCCGGCCAACATGCCCAACTACAGCAACAGCTCCCAAACCAAAGGAGCCAGGACCCAAAGACCTAGCTGGCCTGAAGGGCCCCCAGGGGGCCCCCAAGCAGCCCCTCTCCATTTGGGTCTGGGGGCTTTCGTTGGGCCGGGAACCTGGGAGATTCCTGCAAGGTTGCAGTTCGAGGCCCGAGAAGCACTCTCCGGCCAACATGCCCAACTGCAGCAACAGCTCCCAAACCGAAGGAGCCAGGAACCAAAGACCTAGCTGGCCTGAAGGGCCCCCAGGGGGCCCCCAAGCAGCCCCTCTCAATTTGGGTCTGGGGGCCTTCGTTGGGTATGGATACCTGAGAGGTACCTGCAAGATTACAGTTCGCGGCCCGAGAAGCACTCTCCGGCCAACATGCCCAACTGCAGCAACAGCTCCCAAAGCGAAGGAGCCAGGACCCAAAGACCTAGCTGGCCTGAAGGGCCCCCAGGGGGTCCCCAAGCAGCCCCTCTCCATTTGGTCTGGGGGCTTTTATTGGGCCGGGAACCTAGGAGATTCCTGCAAGGTTGCAGTTCGCGGCCCGAGAAGCACTCTCCGGCCAACATGCCCAACTGCAGCAACAGCTCCCAAAGCGAAGGAGCCAGGACCCAAAGACCTAGCTGGCCTGAAGGGCCCCCAGGGGGCCCCCAAGCAGCCCCTCTCAATTTGGGTCTGGGGGCTTTCGTTGGGCTGGGAACCTGGGAGATTCCTGCAAGGTTGCAGTTCGCGGCCCGAGAAGCACTCTCCGGCCAACATGCCCAACTGCAGCAACAGCTCCCAAAGCGAAGGAGCCAGGACCCAAAGACCTAGCTGGCCTGAAGGGCCCCCAGGGGGCCCCCAAGCAGCCTCTCTCCATTTGGGTCTGGGGGCTTTCGTTGGGCCGGGAACATGGGAGATTCCTGCAAGGTTGCAGTTCGCGGCCCGAGAAGCACTCTCCGGCCAACATGCCCAATATCCAGCAACAGCTCCCAAAAGCGAAGGAGCCAGGACCCAAAGAACTAGCTGGCCTGAAGTGCCCCCAGGGGGTCCCCAAGCAGCCCCTCTCAATTTGGGTCTGGGGGCTTTCGTTGGGCGGGGAACCTGGGAGATTCATGCAAGGTTACAGTTCGCGGCCCGAGAAGCACTCTCCGGCCAACATGCCCAACTGCAGCAACAGCTCCCAAAGCGAAGGAGCCAGGACCCAAAGACCTAGCTGGCCTGAAGGGCCCCCAGGGGGCCCCCAAGCAGCCCCTCTCAATTTGGGTCTGGGGGCTTTCGTTGTGCCGGGAACCTGGGAGATTCCTGCAAGGTTGCAGTTCGCGGCCCGAGAAGCACTCTCCGGCCAACATGCCCAACTGCAGCAACAGCTCCCAAAGCAAAGGAGCCAGGACCCAAAGACCTAGCTGGCCTGAAGGGCCCCCAGGGGGCCCCCAAGCAGCCCCTCTCAATTTGGGTCTGGGGGCTTTCTTTAGGCTGAGAACCTGGGAGATACCAGCAAGGTTGCAGTTCGCGGCCCGAGAAGCACTCTCCGGCCAACCTGCCCAATATCCAGCAACAGCTCCCAAAGCGAAGAAGCCAGGACCCAAAGACCTAGCTGGCCTGAAGGGCCCCAGGAAGGCCCCCAAGCAGCCCCTCTCCATTTGGGTCTGGGGGCTTTCGTTCGGAATGTATACCTGAGAGGTACCTGCAAGTTACAGTTCGAGGCCCGAGAAGCACTCTCCGGCCAACATGCCCAACTGCAGCAACAGCTCCCAAACCGAAGGAGCCAGGACCCAAAGACCTAGCTGGCCTGAAGGGCCCCCAGGGGGCCCCCAAGCAGCCCCTCTCCATTTGGGTCTGGGGGCTTTCGTTAGGCCGGGAACCTGGGAGAATCCTGCAAGGTTGCAGTTCGCGGCCCGAGAAGCACTCTCCGGCCAACATGCCCAATATCCAGCAACAGCTCCCAAAGCGAAGGAGCCAGGACCCAAAGACCTAGCTGGCCTGAAGGGCCCCCAGGGGGCCCCCAAGCAGCCCCTCTCCATTTGGGTCTGGGGGCTTTTGTTGGGCCGGGAACCTGGGAGATTCCTGCAAGGTTGCAGTTCGCGGTCCGAGAAGCACTCTCCGCCCAACATGCCCAACTGCAGCAACAGCTCCCAAAGCGAAGGAGCCAGGACCCAAAGAACTAGCTGGCCTGAAGTGCCCCCAGGGGGTCCCCAAGCAGCCCCTCTCAATTTGGGTCTGGGGGCTTTCGTTGGGCGGGGAACCTGGGAGATTCATGCAAGGTTGCAGTTCGCGGCCGGAGAAGCACTCTCCGGCCAACATGCCCAACTGCAGCAACAGCTCCCAAACCGAAGGAGCCAGGACCCAAAGACCTAGCTGGCCTGAAGGGCCCCCAGGGGGCCCCCAAGCAGCCCCTCTCAATTTGGGTCTGGGGGCTTTCGTTGGGCATGGAACCTGGGAGATTCCTGCAAGGTTGCAGTTCGCGGCCCGAGAAGCACTCTCCGGCCAACATGCCCAACTGCAGCAACAGCTCCCAAAGCGAAGGAGCCAGGACCCAAAGACCTAGCTGGCCTGAAGGGCCCCCAGGGGGCCCCCAAGCAGCCCCTCTCAATTTGGGTCTGGGGGCTTTCTTTAGGCTGAGAACCTGGGAGATACCAGCAAGGTTGCAGTTCGCGGCCCGAGAAGCACTCTCCGGCCAACCTGCCCAATATCCAGCAACAGCTCCCAAAGCGAAGAAGCCAGGACCCAAAGACCTAGCTGGCCTGAAGGGCCCCAGGAAGGCCCCCAAGCAGCCCCTCTCCATTTGGGTCTGGGGGCTTTCGTTCGGAATGTATACCTGAGAGGTACCTGCAAGTTACAGTTCGAGGCCCGAGAAGCACTCTCCGGCCAACATGCCCAACTGCAGCAACAGCTCCCAAAGCGAAGGAGCCAGGACCCAAAGACCTAGCTGGCCTGAAGGGCCCCCAGGGGGCCCCCAAGCAGCCCCTCTCCATTTGGGTCTGGGGGCTTTCGTTAGGCCGGGAACCTGGGAGAATCCTGCAAGGTTGCAGTTCGCGGCCCGAGAAGCACTCTCCGGCCAACATGCCCAACTGCAGCAACAGCTCCCAAAGCGAAGGAGCCAGGACCCAAAGACCTAGCTGGCCTGAAGGGCCCCCAGGGGGTCCCCAAGCAGCACCTCTCAATTTGGGTCTGGGGGCTTTCGTTGGGCATGGAACCTGGGAGAATCCTGCAAGGTTGCAGTTCGCGGCCCTAGCACCACTCTCCGGCCAACATGCCCAACTGCAGCAACAGCTCCCAAACCGAAGGAGCCAGGACCCAAAGACCTAGCTGGCCTGAAGGGCCCCCAGGGGGGCCCCAAGCAGCCCCTCTCCATTTGGGTCTGGGGGCTTTCGTTGGGCCGGGAACCTGGGAGAATCCTGCAAGGTTGCAGTTCGCGGCCCGAGAAGCACTCTCCGGCCAACATGCCCAACTGCAGCAACAGCTCCCAAAGCGAAGGAGCCAGGACCCAAAGACCTAGCTGGCCTGAAGGGCCCCCAGGGGTCCCCCAAGCAGCCCCTCTCCATTTGGGTCTGGGGGCTTTAGTTGGGCCGGGAACCTGGGAGGTACCTGCAAGGTTGCAGTTCGCGGCCGGAGAAGCACTCTCCGGCCAACATGCCCAATATCCAGCAACAGCTCCCAAAGCGAAGGAGCCAGGACCCAAAGACCTAGCTGGCCTGAAGGGCCCCCAGGGGGCCCCCAAGCAGCCCCTCTCCATTTGGGTCTGGGGGCTTTTGTTGGGCCGGGAACCTGGGAGATTCCTGCAAGGTTGCAGTTCGCGGTCCGAGAAGCACTCTCCGCCCAACATGCCCAACTGCAGCAACAGCTCCCAAAGCGAAGGAGCCAGGACCCAAAGAACTAGCTGGCCTGAAGTGCCCCCAGGGGGTCCCCAAGCAGCCCCTCTCAATTTGGGTCTGGGGGCTTTCGTTGGGCGGGGAACCTGGGAGATTCATGCAAGGTTGCAGTTCGCGGCCCGAGAAGCACTCTCCGGCCAACATGCCCAACTGCAGCAACAGCTCCCAAAGCGAAGGAGCCAGGACCCAAAGACCTAGCTGGCCTGAAGGGCCCCCAGGGGGCCCCCAAGCAGCCCCTCTCAATTTGGGTCTGGGGGCTTTCGTTGTGCCGGGAACCTGGGAGATTCCTGCAAGGTTGCAGTTCGCGGCCCGAGAAGCACTCTCCGGCCAACATGCTCAACTGCAGCAACAGCTCCCAAAGCGAAGGAGCCAGGACCCAAAGACCTAGCTGGCCTGAAGGGCCCCCAGGGGGCCCCCAAGCAGCCCCTCTCAATTTGGGTCTGGGGGCTTTCTTTAGGCTGAGAACCTGGGAGATACCAGCAAGGTTGCAGTTCGCGGCCCGAGAAGCACTCTCCGGCCAACCTGCCCAATATCCAGCAACAGCTCCCAAAGCGAAGGAGCCAGGACCCAAAGACCTAGCTGGCCTGAAGGGCCCCAGGAAGGCCCCCAAGCAGCCCCTCTCCATTTGGGTCTGGGGGCTTTCGTTCGGAATGTATACCTGAGAGGTACCTGCAAGTTACAGTTCGAGGCCCGAGAAGCACTCTCCGGCCAACATGCCCAACTGCAGCAACAGCTCCCAAACCGAAGGAGCCAGGACCCAAAGACCTAGCTGGCCTGAAGGGCCCCCAGGGGGCCCCCAAGCAGCCCCTCTCCATTTGGGTCTGGGGGCTTTCGTTAGGCCGGGAACCTGGGAGAATCCTGCAAGGTTACAGTTCGCGGCCCGAGAAGCACTCTCCGGCCAACATGCCCAACTGCAGCAACAGCTCCCAAAGCGAAGGAGCCAGGACCCAAAGACCTAGCTGGCCTGAAGGGCCCCCAGGGGGTCCCCAAGCAGCACCTCTCAATTTGGGTCTGGGGGCTTTCGTTGGGCATGGAACCTGGGAGAATCCTGCAAGGTTGCAGTTCGCGGCCCTAGCACCACTCTCCGGCCAACATGCCCAACTGCAGCAACAGCTCCCAAACCGAAGGAGCCAGGACCCAAAGACCTAGCTGGCCTGAAGGGCCCCCAGGGGGGCCCCAAACAGCCCCTCTCAATTTGGGTCTGGGGGCTTTCGTTGGGCCGGGAACCTGGGAGAATCCTGCAAGGTTGCAGTTTGCGGCCCGAGAAGCACTCTCCGGCCAACATGCCCAACTGCAGCAACAGCTCCCAAACCGAAGGAGCCAGGACCCAAAGACCTAGCTGGCCTGAAGGGCCCCCAGGGGGCCCCCAAGCAGCCCCTCTCAATTTGGGTCTGGGGGCTTTCGTTGGGCCGGGAACCTGGGATAATCCTGCAAGGTTGCAGTTCGCGGCCCGAGAAGCACTCTCCGGCCAACATGCCCAACTGCAGCAACAGCTCCCAAAGCGAAGGAGCCAGGACCCAAAGACCTAGCTGGCCTGAAGGGCCCCCAGGGGGCCACCAAGCAGCCCCTCTCCATTTGGGTCTGGGGGCTTTCGTTGGGCATGGAACCTGGGAGGTACCTGCAAGGTTGCAGTTCGCGGCCGGAGAAGCACTCTCCGGCCAACATGCCCAACTGCAGCAACAGCTCCCAAACCGAAGGAGCCAGGACCCAAAGACCTAGCTGGCCTGAAGGGCCCCCAGGGGGCCCCCAAGGAGCTCCTCTCCATTTGGGTCTGGGGGCTTTCGTTGGGCCGGGAACCTGGGAGGTACCTGCAAGGTTGCAGTTCGTGGCCGGAGAAGCACTCTCCGGCCAACATGCCCAACTGCAGCAACAGCTCCCAAAGCGAAGGAGCCAGGACCCAAAGACCTAGCTGGCCTGAAGGGCCCCCAGGGGGCCACCAAGCAGCCCCTCTCCATTTGGGTCTGGGTGCTTTCGTTGGGCATGTATACCTGACACGTACATGCAAGTTACAGTTCGAGGCCCGAGAAGCACTCTCCGGCCAACATGCCCAACTGCAGCAACAGCTCCCAAAGCGAAGGAGCCAGGACCCAAAGACCTAGCTGGCCTGAAGGGCCCCCAGGGGGCCCCCAAGCAGCCCCTCTCCATTTGGGTCTGGGGGCTTTCGTTGGGCCGGGAACCTGGGAGATTCCTGCAAGTTTGCAGTTCGCGGCCCGAGAAGCACTCTCCGGCCAACATGCCCAACTGCAGCAACAGCTCCCAAAGCGAAGGAGCCAGGACCCAAAGACCTAGCTGGCCTGAAGGGCCCCCAGGGGGCCACCAAGCAGCCCCTCTCAATTTGGGTCTGGGGGCTTTCGTTGGGCCGGGAATCTGGGAGATTCCTGCGAGGTTGCAGTTCGCGGCCCAAGAAGCACTCTCCGGCCAACATGCCCAACTGCAGCAACAGCTCCCAAAGCGAAGGAGCCAGGACCCAAAGACCTAGCTGGCCTGAAGGGCCCCAGGAAGGCCCCCAAGCAGCCCCTCTCCATTTGGGTCTGGGGGCTTTCGTTCGGAATGTATACCTGAGAGGTACCTGCAAGTTACAGTTCGAGGCCCGAGAAGCACTCTCCGGCCAACATGCCCAACTGCAGCAACAGCTCCCAAACCGAAGGAGCCAGGACCCAAAGACCTAGCTGGCCTGAAGGGCCCCCAGGGGGCCCCCAAGCAGCCCCTCTCCATTTGGGTCTGGGGGCTTTCGTTAGGCCGGGAACCTGGGAGAATCCTGCAAGGTTGCAGTTCGCGGCCCGAGAAGCACTCTCCGGCCAACATGCCCAACTGCAGCAACAGCTCCCAAAGCGAAGGAGCCAGGACCCAAAGACCTAGCTGGCCTGAAGGGCCCCCAGGGGGTCCCCAAGCAGCACCTCTCAATTTGGGTCTGGGGGCTTTCGTTGGGCATGGAACCTGGGAGAATCCTGCAAGGTTGCAGTTCGCGGCCTTAGCACCACTCTCCGGCCAACATGCCCAACTACAGAAACAGCTCCCAAACCGAAGGAGCCAGGACCCAAAGACCTAGCTGGCCTGAAGGGCCCCCAGGGGGGCCCCAAGCAGCCCCTCTCAATTTGGGTCTGGGGGCTTTCGTTGGGCCGGGAACCTGGGAGATTCCTGCAAGGTTGCAGTTCGCGGCCCGAGAAGCACTCTCCGGCCAACATGCCCAACTGCAGCAACAGCTCCCAAACCGAAGGAGCCAGGACCCAAAGACCTAGCTGGCCTGAAGGGCCCCCAGGGGGCCCCCAAGCAGCCCCTCTCCATTTGGGTCTGGGGGCTTTCGTTGGGCCGGGAACCTGGGATAATCCTGCAAGGTTGCAGTTCGCGGCCCGAGAAGCACTCTCCGGCCAACATGCCCAACTGCAGCAACAGCTCCCAAACCGAAGGAGCCAGGACCCAAAGACCTAGCTGGCCTGAAGGGCCCCCATGGGGCCCCCAAGGAGCCCCTCTCCATTTGGGTCTGGGGGCTTTCGTTGGGCCGGGAACCTGGGAGGTACCTGCAAGGTTGCAGTTCGTGGCCGGAGAAGCACTCTCCGGCCAACATGCCCAACTGCAGCAACAGCTCCCAAAGCGAAGGAGCCAGGACCCAAAGACCTAGCTGGCCTGAAGGGCCCCCAGAAGGCCACCAAGCAGCCCCTCTCCATTTGGGTCTGGGGGCTTTCGTTGGGCCGGGAACCTGGGATAATCCTGCAAGGTTGCAGTTCGTGGCCGGAGAAGCACTCTCCGGCCAACATGCCCAACTGCAGCAACAGCTCCCAAAGCGAAGGAGCCAGGACCCAAAGACCTAGCTGGCCTGAAGGGCCCCCAGAAGGCCACCAAGCAGCCCCTCTCCATTTGGGTCTGGGTGCTTTCGTTGGGCATGTATACCTGACACGTACATGCAAGTTACAGTTCGAGGCCCGAGAAGCACTCTCCGGCCAACATGCCCAACTGCAGCAACAGCTCCCAAAGCGAAGGAGCCAGGACCCAAAGACCTAGCTGGCCTGAAGGGCCCCCAGGGGGCCCCCAAGCAGCCCCTCTCCATTTGGGTCTGGGGGTTTTCGTTAGGCCGGGAACCTGGGAGGTACCTGCAAGGTTGCAGTTCGCGGCCCGAGAAGCACTCTCCGGCCAACATGCCCAACTGCAGCAACAGCTCCCAAAGCGAAGGAGCCAGGACCCAAAGACCTAGCTGGCCTGAAGGGCCCCCAGGGGGCCCCCAAGCAGCCCCTCTCCATTTGGGTCTGGGGGCTTTCGTTGGGCCGGGAACCTGGGACGTACATGCAAGGTTGCAGTTCGCGGCCCGAGAAGCACTCTCCGGCCAACATGCCCAACTGCAGCAACAGCTCCCAAAGCGAAGGAGCCAGGACTCAAAGACCTAGCTGGCCTGAAGGGCCCCCAGGGGGCCCCCAAGCAGCCCCTCTCAATTTGGGTCTGGGGGCTTTCGTTGGGCATGGATACCTGAGAGTTACCTGCAAGGTTACAGTTCGCGGCCCGAGAACCACTCTCCGGCCAACATGCTAAACTGCAGCAACAGCTCCCAAACCGAAGGAGCCAGGACCCAAAGACCTAGCTGGCCTGAAGTGCCCCCAGGGGGCCCCCAAGCAGCCCCTCTCCATTTGGGTCTGGGGGCTTTCATTGGGCCGGGAACCTGGGAGGTACCTGCAAGGTTGCAGTTCGCGGCCCGAGAAGCACTCTCCGGCCAACATGCCCAACTGCAGCAACAGCTCCCAAAGCGAAGGAGCCAGGACCCAAAGACCTAGCTGGCCTGAAGGGCCCCCAGGGGGCCACCAAGCAGCCCCTCTCAATTTGGGTCTGGGGGCTTTCGTTGGGCATGGATACCTGAGAGGTACCTGCAAGGTTACAGTTCGCGGCCCGAGAAGCACTCTCCGGCCAACATGCTCAACTGCAGCAACAGCTCCCAAAGCGAAGGAGCCAGGACCCAAAGACCTAGCTGACCTGAAGGGCCCCCAGGGGGCCCCCAAGCAGCCCCTCTCCATTTGGGTCTGGGGGCTTTCGTTGGGCCGGGAACCTGGGAGATTCCTGCAAGGTTGCAGTTCGCGGCCCGAGAAGCACTCTCCGGCCAACATGCCCAACTGCAGCAACAGCTCCCAAAGCGAAGGAGCCAGGACCCAAAGACCTAGCTGGCCTGAAGGGCCCCCAGGGGGCCCCCAAGCAGCCCCTCTCCATTTGGGTCTGGGGGCTTTCGTTGGGCATGGAACCTGGGAGATTCCTGCAAGGTTGCAGTTCGCGGCCGGAGAAGCACTCTCCGGCCAACATGCCCAACTGCAGCAACAGCTCCCAAAGCGAAGGAGCCAGGACCCAAAGACCTAGCTGGCCTGAAGGGCCCCCAGTGGGGCCCCAAGCAGCCCCTCTCAATTTGGGTCTGGGGGCTTTCGTTGGGCCGGGAACCTGGGAGATTCCTGCAAGGTTACAGTTCGCGGCCCGAGAAGCACTCTCCGGCCAACATGCCCAACTGCAGCAACAGCTCCCAAAGCGAAGGAGCCAGGACCCAAAGACCTAGCTGGCCTGAAGGGCCCCCAGGGGGGCCCCAGGCAGCCCCTCTCAATTTGGGTCTGGGGGCTTTCGTTGGGCCGGGAACCTGGGAGAATCCTGCAAGATTGCAGTTCGCGGCCCGAGAAGCACTCTCCGGCCAACATGCCCAACTGCAGCAACAGCTCCCAAAGCGAAGGAGCCAGGTCCCAAAGACCTAGCTGGCCTGAAGGGCCCCCAGGGGGCCCCCAAGCAGCCCCTCTCCATTTGGGTCTGGGGGCTTTCGTTGGGCCGGGAACCTGGGAGAATCCTGCAAGTTTGCAGTTCGCGGCCCGAGAAGCACTCTCCGGCCAACATGCCCAACTGCAGCAACAGCTCCCAAAGCGAAGGAGCCAGGACCCAAAGACCTAGCTGGCCTGAAGGGCCCCCAGGGGGCCCCCAAGCAGCCCCTCTCAATTTGGGTCTGGGGGCTTTCGTTGGGCCGGGAACCTGGGAGAATTTTGCAAGGTTACAGTTCGCAGCCCGAGAAGCACTCTCCGGCCAACATGCCCAACTGCAGCAACAGCTCCCAAACCGAAGGAGCCAGGACCCAAAGACCTAGCTGGCCTGAAGGGCCCCCAGGGGGTCCCCAAGCAGCCCCTCTCCATTTGGGTCTGGGGGCTTTCGTTGGGCGGGGAACCTGGGAGATTCATGCAAGGTTGCAGTTCGCGGCCCGAGAAGCACTCTCCGGCCAACATGCCCAACTGCAGCAACAGCTCCCAAAGCGAAGGAGCCAGGACCCAAAGACCTAGCTGGCCTGAAGGGCCCCCAGGGGGCCCCCAAGCAGCCCCTCTCCATTTGGGTCTGGGGGCTTTCGTTGTGCCGGGAACCTGGGAGATTCCTGCAAGGTTACAGTCGCGGCCCGAGAAGCACTCTCCGGCCAACATGCCCAACTGCAGCAACAGCTCCCAAAGCGAAGGAGCCAGGACCCAAAGACCTAGCTGGCCTGAAGGGCCCCCAGGGGGCCCCCAAGCAGCCCCTCTCAATTTGGGTCTGGGGGCTTTCTTTAGGCTGAGAACCTGGGAGATACCAGCAAGGTTGCTGTTCGCGGCCCGAGAAGCACTCTCCGGCCAACCTGCCCAATATCCAGCAACAGCTCCCAAAGCGAAGGAGCCAGGACCCAAAGACCTAGCTGGCCTGAAGGGCCCCCAGGGGGTCCCCAAGCAGCACCTCTCAATTTGGGTCTGGGGGCTTTCGTTGGGCATGGAACCTGGGAGAATCCTGCAAGGTTGCAGTTCGCGGCCCGAGAAGCACTCTCCGGCCAACATGCCCAACTGCAGCAACAGCTCCCAAAGCGAAGGAGCCAGGACCCAAAGACCTAGCTGGCCTGAAGGGCCCCCAGGGGGGCCCCAAGCAGCCCCTCTCAATTTGGGTCTGGGGGCTTTCGTTGGGCCGGGAACCTGGGAGAATCCTGCAAGGTTGCAGTTCGCGGCCCGAGAAGCACTCTCCGGCCAACATGCCCAACTGCAGCAACAGCTCCCAAACCGAAGGAGCCAGGACCCAAAGACCTAGCTGGCCTGAAGGGCCCCCAGGGGGCCCCCAAGCAGCCCCTCTCCATTTGGGTCTGGGGGCTTTCGTTGGGCCGGGAACCTGGGATAATCCTGCAAGGTTGCAGTTCGCGGCCCGAGAAGCACTCTCCGGCCAACATGCCCAACTGCAGCAACAGCTCCCAAACCGAAGGAGCCAGGACCCAAAGACCTAGCTGGCCTGAAGGGCCCCCAGGGGTCCCCCAAGCAGCCCCTCTCCATTTGGGTCTGGGGGCTTTCGTTGGGCATGGAACCTGGGAGGTACCTGCAAGGTTGCAGTTCGCGGCCGGAGAAGCACTCTCCGGCCAACATGCCCAACTGCAGCAACAGCTCCCAAACCGAAGGAGCCAGGACCCAAAGACCTAGCTGGCCTGAAGGGTCCCCAGGGGGCCCCCAAGCAGCCCCTCTCCATTTGGGTCTGGGGGCTTTCATTGGGCCGGGAACCTGGGAGGTACCTGCAAGGTTGCAGTTCGCGGCCCGAGAAGCACTCTCCGGCCAACATACCCAACTGCAGCAACAGCTCCCAAAGCGAAGGAGCCAGGACCCAAAGACCTAGCTGGCCTGAAGGGCCCCCAGGGGGCCACAAAGCAGCCCCTCTCAATTTGGGTCTGGGGGCTTTCGTTGGGCATGGATACCTGAGAGGTACCTGCAAGGTTACAGTTCGCGGCCCGAGAAGCACTCTCCGGCCAACATGCTCAACTGCAGCAACAGCTCCCAAAGCGAAGGAGCCAGGACCCAAAGACCTAGCTGGCCTGAAGGGCCCCCAGGGGGCCCCCAAGCAGCCCCTCTCCATTTGGGTCTGGGGGCTTTCGTTGGACCGGGAACCTGGGAGATTCCTGCAAGGTTGCAGTTCGCGGCCCGAGAAGCACTCTCCGGCCAACATGCCCAACTGCAGCAACAGCTCCCAAAGCGAAGGAGCCAGGACCCAAAGACCTAGCTGGCCTGAAGGGCCCCCAGGGGGCCCCCAAGCAGCCCCTCTCCATTTGGGTCTGGGGGCTTTCGTTGGGCATGGAACCTGGGAGATTCCTGCAAGGTTGCAGTTCGCGGCCGGAGAAGCACTCTCCGGCCAACATGCCCAACTGCAGCAACAGCTCCCAAAGCGAAGGAGCCAGGACCCAAAGACCTAGCTGGCCTGAAGGGCCCCCAGTGGGGCCCCAAGCAGCCCCTCTCAATTTGGGTCTGGGGGCTTTCGTTGGGCCGGGAACCTGGGAGATTCCTGCAAGGTTACAGTTCGCGGCCCGAGAAGCACTCTCCGGCCAACATGCCCAACTGCAGCAACAGCTCCCAAAGCGAAGGAGCCAGGACCCAAAGACCTAGCTGGCCTGAAGGGCCCCCAGGGGGTCCCCAAGCAGCACCTCTCAATTTGGGTCTGGGGGCTTTCGTTGGGCCGGGAACCTGGGAGAATCCTGCAAGGTTGCAGTTCGCGGCCCGAGAAGCACTCTCCGGCCAACATGCCCAACTGCAGCAACAGCTCCCAAAGCGAAGGAGCCAGGACCCAAAGACCTAGCTGGCCTGAAGGGCCCCCAGGGGGCCCCCAAGCAGCCCCTCTCCATTTGGGTCTGGGGGCTTTCGTTGGGCCGGGAACCTGGGAGATTCCTGCAAGTTTGCAGTTCGCGGCCCGAGAAGAACTCTCCGGCCAACATCCTCAACTGCAGCAACAGCTCCCAAAGCGAAGGAGCCAGGACCCAAAGACCTAGCTGGCCTGAAGGGCCCCCAGGGGGCCCCCAAGCAGCGCCTCTCCATTTGGGTCTGGGGGCTTTCGTTGGGCCGGGAACCTGGGAGATTCCTGCAAGGTTGCAGTTCGCGGCCCGAGAAGCACTCTCCGGCCAACATGCCCAACTGCAGCAACAGCTCCCAAAGCGAAGGAGCCAGGTCCCAAAGACCTAGCTGGCCTGAAGGGCCCCCAGGGGGCCCCCAAGCAGCGCCTCTCCATTTGGGTCTGGGGGCTTTCGTTGGGCCGGGAACCTGGGAGATTCCTGCAAGGTTGCAGTTCGCAGTCCGAGAAGCACTCTCCGGCCAACATGCCCAACTGCAGCAACAGCTCCCAAACCGAAGGAGCCAGGTCCCAAAGACCTAGCTGGCCTGAAGGGCCCCCAGGGGGCCCCCAAGCAGCCCCTCTCCATTTGGGTCTGGGGGCTTTCGTTGGGCCGGGAACCTGGGAGATTCCTGCAAGGTTGCAGTTCGCAGTCCGAGAAGCACTCTCCGGCCAACATGCCCAACTGCAGCAACAGCTCCCAAAGCGAAGGAGCCAGGACCCAAAGACCTAGCTGGCCTGAAGGGCCCCCAGGGGGCCCCCAAGCAGCCCCTCTCCATGTGGGTCTGGGGGTTTTCGTTAGGCCGGGAACCTGGGAGGTACCTGCAAGGTTGCAGTTCGCGGCCCGAGAAGCACTCTCCGGCCAACATGCCCAACTGCAGCAACAGCTCCCAAAGCGAAGGAGCCAGGACCCAAAGACCTAGCTGGCCTGAAGGGCCCCCAGGGGGCCCCCAAGCAGCCCCTCTCCATTTGGGTCTGGGGGCTTTCGTTGGGCCGGGAACCTGGGACGTACATGCAAGGTTGCAGTTCGCGGCCCGAGAAGCACTCTCCGGCCAACATGCTAAACTGCAGCAACAGCTCCCAAAGCGAAGGAGCCAGGACCCAAAGACCTAGCTGGCCTGAAGGGCCCCCAGGGGGCCACCAAGCAGCCCCTCTCAATTTGGGTCTGGGGGCTTTCGTTGGGCATGGATACCTGAGAGGTACCTGCAAGGTTACAGTTCGCGGCCCGAGAAGCACTCTCCGGCCAACATGCCCAACTGCAGCAACAGCTCCCAAACCGAAGGAGCCAGGACCCAAAGACCTAGCTGGCCTGAAGGGCCCCCAGGGGGCCCCCAAGCAGCCCCTCTCCATTTGGGTCTGGGGGCTTTCGTTGGGCCGGGAACCTGGGAGATTCCTGCAAGGTTGCAGTTCGCGGCCCGAGAAGCACTCTCCGGCCAACATGCCCAACTGCAGCAACAGCTCCCAAACCGAAGGAGCCAGGACCCAAAGACCTAGCTGGCCTGAAGGGCCCCCAGGGGGCCCCCAAGCAGCCCCTCTCAATTTGGGTCTGGGGGCTTTCGTTGGGCATGGAACCTGGGAGATTCCTGCAAGGTTGCAGTTCGCGGCCCGAGAAGCACTCTCCGGCCAACATGCCCAACTGCAGCAACAGCTCCCAAAGCGAAGGAGCCAGGACACAAAGACCTAGCTGGCCTGAAGGGCCCCCAGGGGGCCCCCAAGCAGCCCCTCTCAATTTGGGTCTGGGGGCTTTCTTTAGGCTGAGAACCTGGGAGATACCAGCAAGGTTGCAGTTCGCGGCCCGAGAAGCACTCTCCGGCCAACATGCCCAACTGCAGCAACAGCTCCCAAAGCGAAGGAGCCAGGACCCAAAGACCTAGCTGGCCTGAAGGGCCCCCAGGGGGCCCCCAAGCAGCCCCTCTCCATTTGGGTCTGGGGGCTTTAGTTGGGCCGGGAACCTGGGAGGTACCTGCAAGGTTGCAGTTCGCGGCCGGAGAAGCACTCTCCGGCCAACATGCCCAATATCCAGCAACAGCTCCCAAAGCGAAGGAGCCAGGACCCAAAGACCTAGCTGGCCTGAAGGGCCCCCAGGGGGCCCCCAAGCAGCCCCTCTCCATTTGGGTCTGGGGGCTTTTGTTGGGCCGGGAACCTGGGAGATTCCTGCAAGGTTGCAGTTCGCGGTCCGAGAAGCACTCTCCACCCAACATGCCCAACTGCAGCAACAGCTCCCAAAGCGAAGGAGCCAGGACCCAAAGAACTAGCTGGCCTGAAGTGCCCCCAGGGGGTCCCCAAGCAGCCCCTCTCAATTTGGGTCTGGGGGCTTTCGTTGGGCGGGGAACCTGGGAGATTCATGCAAGGTTGCAGTTCGCGGCCCGAGAAGCACTCTCCGGCCAACATGCCCAACTGCAGCAACAGCTCCCAAAGCGAAGGAGCCAGGACCCAAAGACCTAGCTGGCCTGAAGGGCCCCCAGGGGGCCCCCAAGCAGCCCCTCTCAATTTGGGTCTGGGGGCTTTCGTTGTGCCGGGAACCTGGGAGATTCCTGCAAGGTTGCAGTTCGCGGCCCGAGAAGCACTCTCCGGCCAACATGCCCAACTGCAGCAACAGCTCCCAAAGCGAAGGAGCCAGGACCCAAAGACCTAGCTGGCCTGAAGGGCCCCCAGGGGGCCCCCAAGCAGCCCCTCTCAATTTGGGTCTGGGGGCTTTCTTTAGGCTGAGAACCTGGGAGATACCAGCAAGGTTGCAGTTCGCGGCCCGAGAAGCACTCTCCGGCCAACCTGCCCAATATCCAGCAACAGCTCCCAAAGCGAAGGAGCCAGGACCCAAAGACCTAGCTGGCCTGAAGGGCCCCAGGAAGGCCCCCAAGCAGCCCCTCTCCATTTGGGTCTGGGGGCTTTCGTTCGGAATGTATACCTGAGAGGTACCTGCAAGTTACAGTTCGAGGCCCGAGAAGCACTCTCCGGCCAACATGCCCAACTGCAGCAACAGCTCCCAAACCGAAGGAGCCAGGACCCAAAGACCTAGCTGGCCTGAAGGGCCCCCAGGGGGCCCCCAAGCAGCCCCTCTCCATTTGGGTCTGGGGGCTTTCGTTAGGCCGGGAACCTGGGAGAATCCTGCAAGGTTACAGTTCGCGGCCCGAGAAGCACTCTCCGGCCAACATGCCCAACTGCAGCAACAGCTCCCAAAGCGAAGGAGCCAGGACCCAAAGACCTAGCTGGCCTGAAGGGCCCCCAGGGGGTCCCCAAGCAGCACCTCTCAATTTGGGTCTGGGGGCTTTCGTTGGGCATGGAACCTGGGAGAATCCTGCAAGGTTGCAGTTCGCGGCCCTAGCACCACTCTCCGGCCAACATGCCCAACTGCAGCAACAGCTCCCAAACCGAAGGAGCCAGGACCCAAAGACCTAGCTGGCCTGAAGGGCCCCCAGGGGGGCCCCAAACAGCCCCTCTCAATTTGGGTCTGGGGGCTTTCGTTGGGCCGGGAACCTGGGAGAATCCTGCAAGGTTGCAGTTTGCGGCCCGAGAAGCACTCTCCGGCCAACATGCCCAACTGCAGCAACAGCTCCCAAACCGAAGGAGCCAGGACCCAAAGACCTAGCTGGCCTGAAGGGCCCCCAGGGGGCCCCCAAGCAGCCCCTCTCAATTTGGGTCTGGGGGCTTTCGTTGGGCCGGGAACCTGGGATAATCCTGCAAGGTTGCAGTTCGCGGCCCGAGAAGCACTCTCCGGCCAACATGCACAACTGCAGCAACAGCTCCCAAAGCGAAGGAGCCAGGACCCAAAGACCTAGCTGGCCTGAAGGGCCCCCAGGGGGCCACCAAGCAGCCCCTCTCCATTTGGGTCTGGGGGCTTTCGTTGGGCATGGAACCTGGGAGGTACCTGCAAGGTTGCAGTTCGCGGCCGGAGAAGCACTCTCCGGCCAACATGCCCAACTGCAGCAACAGCTCCCAAACCGAAGGAGCCAGGACCCAAAGACCTAGCTGGCCTGAAGGGCCCCCAGGGGGCCCCCAAGGAGCTCCTCTCCATTTGGGTCTGGGGGCTTTCGTTGGGCCGGGAACCTGGGAGGTACCTGCAAGGTTGCAGTTCGTGGCCGGAGAAGCACTCTCCGGCCAACATGCCCAACTGCAGCAACAGCTCCCAAAGCGAAGGAGCCAGGACCCAAAGACCTAGCTGGCCTGAAGGGCCCCCAGGGGGCCACCAAGCAGCCCCTCTCCATTTGGGTCTGGGTGCTTTCGTTGGGCATGTATACTGACACGTACATGCAAGTTACAGTTCGAGGCCCGAGAAGCACTCTCCGGCCAACATGCCCAACTGCAGCAACAGCTCCCAAAGCGAAGGAGCCAGGACCCAAAGACCTAGCTGGCCTGAAGGGCCCCCAGGGGGCCCCCAAGCAGCCCCTCTCCATTTGGGTCTGGGGGCTTTCGTTGGGCCGGGAACCTGGGAGATTCCTGCAAGTTTGCAGTTCGCGGCCCGAGAAGCACTCTCCGGCCAACATGCCCAACTGCAGCAACAGCTCCCAAAGCGAAGGAGCCAGGACCCAAAGACCTAGCTGGCCTGAAGGGCCCCCAGGGGGCCACCAAGCAGCCCCTCTCAATTTGGGTCTGGGGGCTTTCGTTGGGCCGGGAATCTGGGAGATTCCTGCGAGGTTGCAGTTCGCGGCCCAAGAAGCACTCTCCGGCCAACATGCCCAACTGCAGCAACAGCTCCCAAAGCGAAGGAGCCAGGACCCAAAGACCTAGCTGGCCTGAAGGGCCCCAGGAAGGCCCCCAAGCAGCCCCTCTCCATTTGGGTCTGGGGGCTTTCGTTCGGAATGTATACCTGAGAGGTACCTGCAAGTTACAGTTCGAGGCCCGAGAAGCACTCTCCGGCCAACATGCCCAACTGCAGCAACAGCTCCCAAACCGAAGAAGCCAGGACCCAAAGACCTAGCTGGCCTGAAGGGCCCCCAGGGGGCCCCCAAGCAGCCCCTCTCCATTTGGGTCTGGGGGCTTTCGTTAGGCCGGGAACCTGGGAGAATCCTGCAAGGTTGCAGTTCGCGGCCCGAGAAGCACTCTCCGGCCAACATGCCCAACTACAGAAACAGCTCCCAAACCGAAGGAGCCAGGACCCAAAGACCTAGCTGGCCTGAAGGGCCCCCAGGGGGGCCCCAAGCAGCCCCTCTCAATTTGGGTCTGGGGGCTTTCGTTGGGCCGGGAACCTGGGAGATTCCTGCAAGGTTGCAGTTCGCGGCCCGAGAAGCACTCTCCGGCCAACATGCCCAACTGCAGCAACAGCTCCCAAACCGAAGGAGCGAGGACCCAAAGACCTAGCTGGCCTGAAGGGCCCCCAGGGGGCCCCCAAGCAGCCCCTCTCCATTTGGGTCTGGGGGCTTTCGTTGGGCCGGGAACCTGGGATAATCCTGCAAGGTTGCAGTTCGCGGCCCGAGAAGCACTCTCCGGCCAACATGCCCAACTGCAGCAACAGCTCCCAAACCGAAGGAGCCAGGACCCAAAGACCTAGCTGGCCTGAAGGGCCCCCATGGGGCCCCCAAGGAGCTCCTCTCCATTTGGGTCTGGGGGCTTTCGTTGGGCCGGGAACCTGGGAGGTACCTGCAAGGTTGCAGTTCGTGGCCGGAGAAGCACTCTCCGGCCAACATGCCCAACTGCAGCAACAGCTCCCAAAGCGAAGGAGCCAGGACCCAAAGACCTAGCTGGCCTGAAGGGCCCCCAGAAGGCCACCAAGCAGCCCCTCTCCATTTGGGTCTGGGGGCTTTCGTTGGGCCGGGAACCTGGGATAATCCTGCAAGGTTGCAGTTCGTGGCCGGAGAAGCACTCTCCGGCCAACATGCCCAACTGCAGCAACAGCTCCCAAAGCGAAGGAGCCAGGACCCAAAGACCTAGCTGGCCTGAAGGGCCCCCAGAAGGCCACCAAGCAGCCCCTCTCCATTTGGGTCTGGGTGCTTTCGTTGGGCATGTATACCTGACACGTACATGCAAGTTACAGTTCGAGGCCCGAGAAGCACTCTCCGGCCAACATGCCCAACTGCAGCAACAGCTCCCAAAGCGAAGGAGCCAGGACCCAAAGACCTAGCTGGCCTGAAGGGCCCCCAGGGGGCCCCCAAGCAGCCCCTCTCCATTTGGGTCTGGGGGTTTTCGTTAGGCCGGGAACCTGGGAGGTACCTGCAAGGTTGCAGTTCGCGGCCCGAGAAGCACTCTCCGGCCAACATGCCCAACTGCAGCAACAGCTCCCAAAGCGAAGGAGCCAGGACCCAAAGACCTAGCTGGCCTGAAGGGCCCCCAGGGGGCCCCCAAGCAGCCCCTCTCCATTTGGGTCTGGGGGCTTTCGTTGGGCCGGGAACCTGGGACGTACATGCAAGGTTGCAGTTCGCGGCCCGAGAAGCACTCTCCGGCCAACATGCCCAACTGCAGCAACAGCTCCCAAAGCGAAGGAGCCAGGACTCAAAGACCTAGCTGGCCTGAAGGGCCCCCAGGGGGCCCCCAAGCAGCCCCTCTCAATTTGGGTCTGGGGGCTTTCGTTGGGCATGGATACCTGAGAGTTACCTGCAAGGTTACAGTTCGCGGCCCGAGAACCACTCTCCGGCCAACATGCTAAACTGCAGCAACAGCTCCCAAACCGAAGGAGCCAGGACCCAAAGACCTAGCTGGCCTGAAGTGCCCCCAGGGGGCCCCCAAGCAGCCCCTCTCCATTTGGGTCTGGGGGCTTTCATTGGGCCGGGAACCTGGGAGGTACCTGCAAGGTTGCAGTTCGCGGCCCGAGAAGCACTCTCCGGCCAACATGCCCAACTGCAGCAACAGCTCCCAAAGCGAAGGAGCCAGGACCCAAAGACCTAGCTGGCCTGAAGGGCCCCCAGGGGGCCACCAAGCAGCCCCTCTCAATTTGGGTCTGGGGGCTTTCGTTGGGCATGGATACCTGAGAGGTACCTGCAAGGTTACAGTTCGCGGCCCGAGAAGCACTCTCCGGCCAACATGCTCAACTGCAGCAACAGCTCCCAAAGCGAAGGAGCCAGGACCCAAAGACCTAGCTGACCTGAAGGGCCCCCAGGGGGCCCCCAAGCAGCCCCTCTCCATTTGGGTCTGGGGGCTTTCGTTGGGCCGGGAACCTGGGAGATTCCTGCAAGGTTGCAGTTCGCGGCCCGAGAAGCACTCTCCGGCCAACATGCCCAACTGCAGCAACAGCTCCCAAAGCGAAGGAGCCAGGACCCAAAGACCTAGCTGGCCTGAAGGGCCCCCAGGGGGCCCCCAAGCAGCCCCTCTCCATTTGGGTCTGGGGGCTTTCGTTGGGCATGGAACCTGGGAGATTCCTGCAAGGTTGCAGTTCGCGGCCGGAGAAGCACTCTCCGGCCAACATGCCCAACTGCAGCAACAGCTCCCAAAGCGAAGGAGCCAGGACCCAAAGACCTAGCTGGCCTGAAGGGCCCCCAGTGGGGCCCCAAGCAGCCCCTCTCAATTTGGGTCTGGGGGCTTTCGTTGGGCCGGGAACCTGGGAGATTCCTGCAAGGTTACAGTTCGCGGCCCGAGAAGCACTCTCCGGCCAACATGCCCAACTGCAGCAACAGCTCCCAAAGCGAAGGAGCCAGGACCCAAAGACCTAGCTGGCCTGAAGGGCCCCCAGGGGGGCCCCAGGCAGCCCCTCTCAATTTGGGTCTGGGGGCTTTCGTTGGGCCGGGAACCTGGGAGAATCCTGCAAGGTTGCAGTTCGCGGCCCGAGAAGCACTCTCCGGCCAACATGCCCAACTGCAGCAACAGCTCCCAAAGCGAAGGAGCCAGGACCCAAAGACCTAGCTGGCCTGAAGGGCCCCCAGGGGGCCCCCAAGCAGCCCCTCTCCATTTGGGTCTGGGGGCTTTCGTTGTGCCGGGAACCTGGGAGATTCCTGCAAGGTTACAGTCGCGGCCCGAGAAGCACTCTCCGGCCAACATGCCCAACTGCAGCAACAGCTCCCAAAGCGAAGGAGCCAGGACCCAAAGACCTAGCTGGCCTGAAGGGCCCCCAGGGGGCCCCCAAGCAGCCCCTCTCAATTTGGGTCTGGGGGCTTTCTTTAGGCTGAGAACCTGGGAGATACCAGCAAGGTTGCTGTTCGCGGCCCGAGAAGCACTCTCCGGCCAACCTGCCCAATATCCAGCAACAGCTCCCAAAGCGAAGGAGCCAGGACCCAAAGACCTAGCTGGCCTGAAGGGCCCCCAGGGGGTCCCCAAGCAGCACCTCTCAATTTGGGTCTGGGGGCTTTCGTTGGGCATGGAACCTGGGAGAATCCTGCAAGGTTGCAGTTCGCGGCCCGAGAAGCACTCTCCGCCCAACATGCCCAACTGCAGCAACAGCTCCCAAAGCGAAGGAGCCAGGACCCAAAGACCTAGCTGGCCTGAAGGGCCCCCAGGGGGGCCCCAAGCAGCCCCTCTCAATTTGGGTCTGGGGGCTTTCGTTGGGCCGGGAACCTGGGAGAATCCTGCAAGGTTGCAGTTCGCGGCCCGAGAAGCACTCTCCGGCCAACATGCCCAACTGCAGCAACAGCTCCCAAACCGAAGGAGCCAGGACCCAAAGACCTAGCTGGCCTGAAGGGCCCCCAGGGGGCCCCCAAGCAGCCCCTCTCCATTTGGGTCTGGGGGCTTTCGTTGGGCCGGGAACCTGGGATAATCCTGCAAGGTTGCAGTTCGCGGCCCGAGAAGCACTCTCCGGCCAACATGCCCAACTGCAGCAACAGCTCCCAAACCGAAGGAGCCAGGACCCAAAGACCTAGCTGGCCTGAAGGGCCCCCAGGGGTCCCCCAAGCAGCCCCTCTCCATTTGGGTCTGGGGGCTTTCGTTGGGCATGGAACCTGGGAGGTACCTGCAAGGTTGCAGTTCGCGGCCGGAGAAGCACTCTCCGGCCAACATGCCCAACTGCAGCAACAGCTCCCAAACCGAAGGAGCCAGGACCCAAAGACCTAGCTGGCCTGAAGGGCCCCCATGGGGCCCCCAAGGAGCCCCTCTCCATTTGGGTCTGGGGGCTTTCGTTAGGCCGGGAACTTGGGAGGTACCTGCAAGGTTGCAGTTCGCGGCCCGAGAAGCACTCTCCGGCCAACATGCCCAACTGCAGCAACAGCTCCCAAAGCGAAGGAGCCAGGACCCAAAGACCTAGCTGGCCTGAAGGGTCCCCAGGGGGCCCCCAAGCAGCCCCTCTCCATTTGGGTCTGGGGGCTTTCATTGGGCCGGGAACCTGGGAGGTACCTGCAAGGTTGCAGTTCGCGGCCCGAGAAGCACTCTCCGGCCAACATACCCAACTGCAGCAACAGCTCCCAAAGCGAAGGAGCCAGGACCCAAAGACCTAGCTGGCCTGAAGGGCCCCCAGGGGGCCACAAAGCAGCCCCTCTCAATTTGGGTCTGGGGGCTTTCGTTGGGCATGGATACCTGAGAGGTACCTGCAAGGTTACAGTTCGCGGCCCGAGAAGCACTCTCCGGCCAACATGCTCAACTGCAGCAACAGCTCCCAAAGCGAAGGAGCCAGGACCCAAAGACCTAGCTGGCCTGAAGGGCCCCCAGGGGGCCCCCAAGCAGCCCCTCTCCATTTGGGTCTGGGGGCTTTCGTTGGACCGGGAACCTGGGAGATTCCTGCAAGGTTGCAGTTCGCGGCCCGAGAAGCACTCTCCGGCCAACATGCCCAACTGCAGCAACAGCTCCCAAAGCGAAGGAGCCAGGACCCAAAGACCTAGCTGGCCTGAAGGGCCCCCAGGGGGCCCCCAAGCAGCCCCTCTCCATTTGGGTCTGGGGGCTTTCGTTGGGCATGGAACCTGGGAGATTCCTGCAAGGTTGCAGTTCGCGGCCGGAGAAGCACTCTCCGGCCAACATGCCCAACTGCAGCAACAGCTCCCAAAGCGAAGGAGCCAGGACCCAAAGACCTAGCTGGCCTGAAGGGCCCCCAGTGGGGCCCCAAGCAGCCCCTCTCAATTTGGGTCTGGGGGCTTTCGTTGGGCCGGGAACCTGGGAGATTCCTGCAAGGTTACAGTTCGCGGCCCGAGAAGCACTCTCCGGCCAACATGCCCAACTGCAGCAACAGCTCCCAAAGCGAAGGAGCCAGGACCCAAAGACCTAGCTGGCCTGAAGGGCCCCCAGGGGGTCCCCAAGCAGCACCTCTCAATTTGGGTCTGGGGGCTTTCGTTGGGCCGGGAACCTGGGAGAATCCTGCAAGGTTGCAGTTCGCGGCCCGAGAAGCACTCTCCGGCCAACATGCCCAACTGCAGCAACAGCTCCCAAAGCGAAGGAGCCAGGACCCAAAGACCTAGCTGGCCTGAAGGGCCCCCAGGGGGCCCCCAAGCAGCCCCTCTCCATTTGGGTCTGGGGGCTTTCGTTGGGCCGGGAACCTGGGAGATTCCTGCAAGTTTGCAGTTCGCGGCCCGAGAAGAACTCTCCGGCCAACATCCTCAACTGCAGCAACAGCTCCCAAAGCGAAGGAGCCAGGACCCAAAGACCTAGCTGGCCTGAAGGGCCCCCAGGGGGCCCCCAAGCAGCGCCTCTCCATTTGGGTCTGGGGGCTTTCGTTGGGCCGGGAACCTGGGAGATTCCTGCAAGGTTGCAGTTCGCAGTCCGAGAAGCACTCTCCGGCCAACATGCCCAACTGCAGCAACAGCTCCCAAAGCGAAGGAGCCAGGTCCCAAAGACCTAGCTGGCCTGAAGGGCCCCCAGGGGGCCCCCAAGCAGCGCCTCTCCATTTGGGTCTGGGGGCTTTCGTTGGGCCGGGAACCTGGGAGATTCCTGCAAGGTTGCAGTTCGCAGTCCGAGAAGCACTCTCCGGCCAACATGCCCAACTGCAGCAACAGCTCCCAAACCGAAGGAGCCAGGTCCCAAAGACCTAGCTGGCCTGAAGGGCCCCCAGGGGGCCCCCAAGCAGCCCCTCTCCATTTGGGTCTGGGGGCTTTCGTTGGGCCGGGAACCTGGGAGATTCCTGCAAGGTTGCAGTTCGCAGTCCGAGAAGCACTCTCCGGCCAACATGCCCAACTGCAGCAACAGCTCCCAAAGCGAAGGAGCCAGGACCCAAAGACCTAGCTGGCCTGAAGGGCCCCCAGGGGGCCCCCAAGCAGCCCCTCTCCATGTGGGTCTGGGGGTTTTCGTTAGGCCGGGAACCTGGGAGGTACCTGCAAGGTTGCAGTTCGCGGCCCGAGAAGCACTCTCCGGCCAACATGCCCAACTGCAGCAACAGCTCCCAAAGCGAAGGAGCCAGGACCCAAAGACCTAGCTGGCCTGAAGGGCCCCCAGGGGGCCCCCAAGCAGCCCCTCTCCATTTGGGTCTGGGGGCTTTCGTTGGGCCGGGAACCTGGGACGTACATGCAAGGTTGCAGTTCGCGGCCCGAGAAGCACTCTCCGGCCAACATGCTAAACTGCAGCAACAGCTCCCAAAGCGAAGGAGCCAGGACCCAAAGACCTAGCTGGCCTGAAGGGCCCCCAGGGGGCCACCAAGCAGCCCCTCTCAATTTGGGTCTGGGGGCTTTCGTTGGGCATGGATACCTGAGAGGTACCTGCAAGGTTACAGTTCGCGGCCCGAGAAGCACTCTCCGGCCAACATGCCCAACTGCAGCAACAGCTCCCAAACCGAAGGAGCCAGGACCCAAAGACCTAGCTGGCCTGAAGGGCCCCCAGGGGGCCCCCAAGCAGCCCCTCTCCATTTGGGTCTGGGGGCTTTCGTTGGGCCGGGAACCTGGGAGATTCCTGCAAGGTTGCAGTTCGCGGCCCGAGAAGCACTCTCCGGCCAACATGCCCAACTGCAGCAACAGCTCCCAAACCGAAGGAGCCAGGACCCAAAGACCTAGCTGGCCTGAAGGGCCCCCAGGGGGCCCCCAAGCAGCCCCTCTCCATTTGGGTCTGGGGGCTTTCGTTGGGCCGGGAACCTGGGAGAATTTTGCAAGGTTACAGTTCGCGGCCCGAGAAGCACTCTCCGGCCAACATGCCCAACTGCAGCAACAGCTCCCAAACCGAAGGAGCCAGGACCCAAAGACCTAGCTGGCCTGAAGTGCCCCCAGGGGGTCCCCAAGCAGCCCCTCTCCATTTGGGTCTGGGGGCTTTCGTTGGGCGGGGAAACTGGGAGATTCATGCAAGGTTGCAGTTCGCGGCCCGAGAAGCACTCTCTGGCCAACATGCCCAACTGCAGCAACAGCTCCCAAAGCGAAGGAGCCAGGACACAAAGACCTAGCTGGCCTGAAGGGCCCCCAGGGGGCCACCAAGCAGCCCCTCTCCATTTGGGTCTGGGGGCTTTCGTTGGGCCGGGAACCTGGGAAATTCCTGCAAGGTTGCAGTTCGCAGTCCGAGAAGCACTCTCCGGCCAACATGCTCAACTGCAGCAACAGCTCCCAAAGCGAAGGAGCCAGGACCCAAAGACCTAGCTGGCCTGAAGGGCCCCCAGGGGGCCCCCAAGCAGCCCCTCTCCATTTGGGTCTGGGGGCTTTCGTTGGGCCGGGAACCTGGGAGATTCCTGCAAGGTTGCAGTTCGCGGCCCGAGAAGCACTCTCCGGCCAACATGCTAAACTGCAGCAAAAGCTCCCAAACCGAAGGAGCCAGGACCCAAAGACCTAGCTGGCCTGAAGGGCCCCCAGGGGGGCCCCAAGGAGCCCCTCTCCATTTGGGTCTGGGGGCTTTCGTTAGGCCGGGAACTTGGGAGGTACCTGCAAGGTTGCAGTTCGCGGCCCGAGAAGCACTCTCCGGCAAACATGCCAAAAATCCAGCAACAGCTCCCAAAGCGAAGGAGCCAGGACCCAAAGACCTAGCTGGCCTGAAGGGCCCCCAGGGGGCCCCCAAGCAGCCCCTCTCCATTTGGGTCTGGGGGTTTTCGTTAGGCCGGGAACCTGGGAGGTACCTGCAAGGTTGCAGTTCGCGGCCCGAGAAGCACTCTCCGGCCAACATGCCCAACTGCAGCAACAGCTCCCAAAGCGAAGGAGCCAGGACCCAAAGACCTAGCTGGCCTGAAGGGCCCCCAGGGGGCCCCCAAGCAGCCCCTCTCCATTTGGGTCTGGGGGCTTTAGTTGGGCCGGGAACCTGGGAGGTACCTGCAAGGTTGCAGTTCGCGGCCCGAGAAGCACTCTCCGGCCAACATGCCCAACTGCAGCAACAGCTCCCAAAGCGAAGGAGCCAGGACCCAAAGACCTAGCTGGCCTGAAGGGCCCCCAGGGGGCCACCAAGCAGCCCCTCTCAATTTGGGTCTGGGGGCTTTCGTTGGGCATGGATACCTGAGAGGTACCTGCAAGTTTACAGTTCGCGGCCCGAGAAGCACTCTCCGGCCAACATGCCCAACTGCAGCAACAGCTCCCAAAGCGAAGGAGCCAGGACCCAAAGACCTAGCTGGCCTGAAGGGCCCCCAGGGGGCCACCAAGCAGCCCCTCTCCATTTGGGTCTGGGGGCTTTCGTTAGGCCGGGAACTTGGGAGGTACCTGCAAGGTTGCAGTCAGCGGCCCGAGAAGCACTCTCCGGCCAACATGCCCAACTGCAGCAACAGCTCCCAAAGCGAAGGAGCCAGGACCCAAAGACCTAGCTGGCCTGAAGGGCCCCCAGGGGGCCCCCAAGCAGCCCCTCTCCATTTGGGTCTGGGGGCTTTCATTGGGCCGGGAACCTGGGAGGTACCTGCAAGGTTGCAGTTCGCGGCCCGAGAAGCACTCTCCGGCCAACATGCCCAACTGCAGCAACAGCTCCCAAAGCGAAGGAGCCAGGACCCAAAGACCTAGCTGGCCTGAAGGGCCCTCAGGGGGCCACCAAGCAGCCCCTCTCAATTTGGGTCTGGGGGCTTTCGTTGGGCATGGATACCTGAGAGGTACCTGCAAGGTTACAGTTCGCGGCCCGAGAAGCACTCTCCGGCCAACATGCCCAACTGCAGCAACAGCTCCCAAAGCGAAGGAGCCAGGACCCAAAGACCTAGCTGGCCTGAAGGGCCCCCAGTGGGGCCCCAAGCAGCCCCTCTCAATTTGGGTCTGGGGGCTTTCGTTGGGCCGGGAACCTGGGAGGTACCTGCAAGGTTGCAGTTCGCGGCCGGAGAAGCACTCTCCGGCCAGCATGCCCAACTGCAGCAACAGCTCCCAAAGCGAAGGAGCCAGGACCCAAAGACCTAGCTGGCCTGAAGGGCCCCCAGGGGGCCCCCAAGCAGCCCCTCTCCATTTGGGTCTGGGGGCTTTCGTTGGGCATGTATACCTGGGAGATTCCTGCAAGGTTACAGTTCGCGGCCCGAGAAGCACTCTCCGGCCAACATGCCCAACTGCAGCAACAGCTCCCAAACCGAAGGAGCCAGGACCCAAAGACCTAGCTGGCCTGAAGTGCCCCCAGGGGGTCCCCAAGCAGCCCCTCTCCATTTGGGTCTGGGGGCTTACGTTGAGCGGGGAAACTGGGAGATTCATGCAAGGTTGCAGTTCGCGGCCGGAGAAGCACTCTCCGGCCAACATGCTCAACTGCAGCAACAGCTCCCAAACCGAAGGAGCCAGGACACAAAGACCTAGCTGGCCTGAAGGGCCCCCAGGGGGCCCCCAAGCAGCCCCTCTCAATTTGGGTCTGGGGGCTTTCGTTGGGCCGGGAACCTGGGAGATACCAGCAAGGTTGCAGTTCGCGGCCCGAGAAGCACTCTCCGGCCAACATGCCCAACTGCAGCAACAGCTCCCAAACCGAAGGAGCCAGGACCCAAAGACCTAGCTGGCCTGAAGGGCCCCCAGGGGGCCCCCAAGCAGCCCCTCTCCATTTGGGTCTGGGGGCTTTCGTTGGGCCGGGAACCTGGGAGAATCCTGCAAGGTTGCAGTTCGCGGCCCGAGAAGCACTCTCCGGCCAACATGCCCAACTGCAGCAACAGCTCCCAAAGCGAAGGAGCCAGGACCCAAAGACCTAGCTGGCCTGAAGGGCCCCCAGGGGGCCCCCAAGCAGCCCCTCTCCATTTGGGTCTGGGGGCTTTCGTTGGGCCGGGAACCTGGGAGAATCCTGCAAGGTTGCAGTTCGCGGCCCGAGAAGCACTCTCCGGCCAACATGCCCAACTGCAGCAACAGCTCCCAAAGCGAAGGAGCCAGGACCCAAAGACCTAGCTGGCCTGAAGGGCCCCCAGGGGGCCCCCAAGCAGACCCTCTCAATTTGGGTCTGGGGGCTTTCGTTGGGCCGGGAACCTGGGAGAATCCTGCAAGGTTGCAGTTCGCGGCCCGAGAAGCACTCTCCGGCCAACATGCCCAACTGCAGCAACAGCTCCCAAACCGAAGGAGCCAGGACCCAAAGACCTAGCTGGCCTGAAGGGCCCCCAGGGGGCCCCCAAGCAGCCCCTCTCCATTTGGGTCTGGGGGCTTTCGTTGGGCCGGGAACCTGGGAGATTCCTTCGAGGTTGCAGTTCGCGGCCCGAGAAGCACTCTCCGCCCAACATGGCCAACTGCAGCAACAGCTCCCAAAGCGAAGGAGCCAGGACACAAAGACCTAGCTGGCCTGAAGGGCCCCCATGGGGCCCCCAAGCAGCTCCTCTCCATTTGGGTCTGGGGGCTTTCGTTGGGCCGGGAACCTGGGAGGTACCTGCAAGGTTGCAGTTCGCGGCCGGAGAAGCACTCTCCGGCCAACATGCCCAACTGCAGCAACAGCTCCCAAAGCGAAGGAGCCAGGACCCAAAGACCTAGCTGGCCTGAAGGGCCCCCAGGGGGGCCCCAAGCAGCCCCTCTCCATTTGGGTCTGGGGGCTTTCGTTGGGCCGGGAAACTGGGAGATTCCTGCAAGGTTGCAGTTTGCGGCCCGAGAAGCACTCTCCGGCCAACATGCTAAACTGCAGCAACAGCTCCCAAACCGAAGGAGCCAGGACCCAAAGACCTAGCTGGCCTGAAGGGCCCCCAGGGGGGCCCCAAGCAGCCCCTCTCCATTTGGGTCTGGGGGCTTTCGTTAGGCCGGGAACTTGGGAGGTACCTGCAAGGTTGCAGTTCGCGGCCCGAGAAGCACTCTCCGGCCAACATGCCCAATATCCAGCAACAGCTCCCAAAGCGAAGGAGCCAGGACCCAAAGACCTAGCTGGCCTGAAGGGCCCCCAGGGGGCCCCCAAGCAGCCCCTCTCCATTTGGGTCTGGGGGTTTTCGTTAGGCCGGGAACCTGGGAGGTACCTGCAAGGTTGCAGTTCGCGGCCCGAGAAGCACTCTCCGGCCAACATGCCCAACTGCAGCAACAGCTCCCAAAGCGAAGGAGCCAGGACCCAAAGACCTAGCTGGCCTGAAGTGCCCCCAGGGGGCCCCCAAGCAGCCCCTCTCCATTTGGGTCTGGGGGCTTTCGTTGGGCCGGGAACCTGGGACGTACATGCAAGGTTGCAGTTCGCGGCCCGAGAAGCACTCTCCGCCCAACATGCCCAACTGCAGCAACAGCTCCCAAACCGAAGGAGCCAGGACCCAAAGACCTAGCTGGCCTGAAGGGCCCCCAGGGGGCCACCAAGCAGCACCTCTCAATTTGGGTCTGGGGGCTTTCGTTGGGCATGGATACCTGAGAGGTACCTGCAAGGTTACAGTTCGCGGCCCGAGAAGCACTCTCCGGCCAACATCCTCAACTGCAGCAACAGCTCCCAAAGCGAAGGAGCCAGGACCCAAAGACCTAGCTGGCCTGAAGGGCCCCCAGGGGGCCACCAAGCAGCCCCTCTCAATTTGGGTCTGGGGGCTTTCGTTGGGCATGGATACCTGAGAGGTACCTGCAAGGTTACAGTTCGCGGCCCGAGAAGCACTCTCCGGCCAACATGCCCAACTGCAGCAACAGCTCCCAAAGCAAAGGAGCCAGGACCCAAAGACCTAGCTGGCCTGAAGGGCCCCCAGGGGGCCCCCAAGCAGCCCCTCTCAATTTGGGTCTGGGGGCTTTCGTTGGGCCGGGAACCTGGGAGATTCCTGCAAGGTTGCAGTTCGCGGCCCGAGAAGCACTCTCCGGCCAACATGCCCAACTGCAGCAACAGCTCCCAAAGCGAAGGAGCCAGGACCCAAAGACCTAGCTGGCCTGAAGGGCCCCCAGGGGGCCCCCAAGCAGCCCCTCTCAATTTGGGTCTGGGGGCTTTCATTGGGCATGGAACCTGTGAGATTCCTGCAAGGTTGCAGTTCGCGGCCGGAGAAGCACTCTCCGGCCAACATGCCCAACTGCAGCAACAGCTCCCAAAGCGAAGGAGCCAGGACCCAAAGACCTAGCTGGCCTGAAGGGCCCCCAGTGGGGCCCCAAGCAGCCCCTCTCCATTTGGGTCTGGGGGCTTTCGTTGGGCCGGGAACCTGGGAGAATTTTGCAAGGTTACAGTTCGCGGCCCGAGAAGCACTCTCCGGCCAACATGCCCAACTGCAGCAACAGCTCCCAAAGCGAAGGAGCCAGGACCCAAAGACCTAGCTGGCCTGAAGTGCCCCCAGGGGGTCCCCAAGCAGCCCCTCTCCATTTGGGTCTGGGGGCTTTCGTTGGGCGGGGAAACTGGGAGATTCATGCAAGGTTGCAGTTCGCGGCCCGAGAAGCACTCTCTGGCCAACATGCCCAACTGCAGCAACAGCTCCCAAAGCGAAGGAGCCAGGACACAAAGACCTAGCTGGCCTGAAGGGCCCCCATGGGGCCCCCAAGCAGCTCCTCTCCATTTGGGTCTGGGGGCTTTCGTTGGGCCGGGAACCTGGGAGGTACCTGCAAGGTTGCAGTTCGCGGCCGGAGAAGCACTCTCCGGCCAACATGCCCAACTGCAGCAACAGCTCCCAAAGCGAAGGAGCCAGGACCCAAAGACCTAGCTGGCCTGAAGGGCCCCCAGGGGGGCCCCAAGCAGCCCCTCTCCATTTGGGTCTGGGGGCTTTCGTTGGGCCGGGAAACTGGGAGATTCCTGCAAGGTTGCAGTTTGCGGCCCGAGAAGCACTCTCCGGCCAACATGCTAAACTGCAGCAACAGCTCCCAAACCGAAGGAGCCAGGACCCAAAGACCTAGCTGGCCTGAAGGGCCCCCAGGGGGGCCCCAAGCAGCCCCTCTCCATTTGGGTCTGGGGGCTTTCGTTAGGCCGGGAACTTGGGAGGTACCTGCAAGGTTGCAGTTCGCGGCCCGAGAAGCACTCTCCGGCCAACATGCCCAATATCCAGCAACAGCTCCCAAAGCGAAGGAGCCAGGACCCAAAGACCTAGCTGGCCTGAAGGGCCCCCAGGGGGCCCCCAAGCAGCCCCTCTCCATTTGGGTCTGGGGGTTTTCGTTAGGCCGGGAACCTGGGAGGTACCTGCAAGGTTGCAGTTCGCGGCCCGAGAAGCACTCTCCGGCCAACATGCCCAACTGCAGCAACAGCTCCCAAAGCGAAGGAGCCAGGACCCAAAGACCTAGCTGGCCTGAAGTGCCCCCAGGGGGCCCCCAAGCAGCCCCTCTCCATTTGGGTCTGGGGGCTTTCGTTGGGCCGGGAACCTGGGACGTACATGCAAGGTTGCAGTTCGCGGCCCGAGAAGCACTCTCCGCCCAACATGCCCAACTGCAGCAACAGCTCCCAAACCGAAGGAGCCAGGACCCAAAGACCTAGCTGGCCTGAAGGGCCCCCAGGGGGCCACCAAGCAGCACCTCTCAATTTGGGTCTGGGGGCTTTCGTTGGGCATGGATACCTGAGAGGTACCTGCAAGGTTACAGTTCGCGGCCCGAGAAGCACTCTCCGGCCAACATCCTCAACTGCAGCAACAGCTCCCAAAGCGAAGGAGCCAGGACCCAAAGACCTAGCTGGCCTGAAGGGCCCCCAGGGGGCCACCAAGCAGCCCCTCTCAATTTGGGTCTGGGGGCTTTCGTTGGGCATGGATACCTGAGAGGTACCTGCAAGGTTACAGTTCGCGGCCCGAGAAGCACTCTCCGGCCAACATGCCCAACTGCAGCAACAGCTCCCAAAGCAAAGGAGCCAGGACCCAAAGACCTAGCTGGCCTGAAGGGCCCCCAGGGGGCCCCCAAGCAGCCCCTCTCAATTTGGGTCTGGGGGCTTTCGTTGGGCCGGGAACCTGGGAGATTCCTGCAAGGTTGCAGTTCGCGGCCCGAGAAGCACTCTCCGGCCAACATGCCCAACTGCAGCAACAGCTCCCAAAGCGAAGGAGCCAGGACCCAAAGACCTAGCTGGCCTGAAGGGCCCCCAGGGGGCCCCCAAGCAGCCCCTCTCAATTTGGGTCTGGGGGCTTTCATTGGGCATGGAACCTGTGAGATTCCTGCAAGGTTGCAGTTCGCGGCCGGAGAAGCACTCTCCGGCCAACATGCCCAACTGCAGCAACAGCTCCCAAAGCGAAGGAGCCAGGACCCAAAGACCTAGCTGGCCTGAAGGGCCCCCAGTGGGGCCCCAAGCAGCCCCTCTCCATTTGGGTCTGGGGGCTTTCGTTGGGCCGGGAACCTGGGAGAATTTTGCAAGGTTACAGTTCGCGGCCCGAGAAGCACTCTCCGGCCAACATGCCCAACTGCAGCAACAGCTCCCAAAGCGAAGGAGCCAGGACCCAAAGACCTAGCTGGCCTGAAGTGCCCCCAGGGGGTCCCCAAGCAGCCCCTCTCCATTTGGGTCTGGGGGCTTTCGTTGGGCGGGGAAACTGGGAGATTCATGCAAGGTTGCAGTTCGCGGCCCGAGAAGCACTCTCTGGCCAACATGCCCAACTGCAGCAACAGCTCCCAAAGCGAAGGAGCCAGGTCCCAAAGACCTAGCTGGCCTGAAGGGCCCCCAGGGGGCCCCCAAGCAGCGCCTCTCCATTTGGGTCTGGGGGCTTTCGTTGGGCCGGGAACCTGGGAGATTCCTGCAAGGTTGCAGTTCGCAGTCCGAGAAGCACTCTCCGGCCAACATGCCCAACTGCAGCAACAGCTCCCAAAGCGAAGGAGCCAGGACCCAAAGACCTAGCTGGCCTGAAGGGCCCCCAGGGGGCCCCCAAGCAGCCCCTCTCCATTTGGGTCTGGGGGTTTTCGTTAGGCCGGGAACCTGGGAGGTACCTGCAAGGTTACAGTTCGCGGCCCGAGAAGCACTCTCCGGCCAACATGCCCAACTGCAGCAACAGCTCCCAAACCGAAGGAGCCAGGACCCAAAGACCTAGCTGGCCTGAAGGGCCCCCAGGGGGCCCCCAAGCAGCCCCTCTCCATTTGGGTCTGGGGGCTTTCGTTGGGCCGGGAACCTGGGAGATTCCTGCAAGGTTGCAGTTCGCGGCCCGAGAAGCACTCTCCGGCCAACATGCCCAACTGCAGCAACAGCTCCCAAACCGAAGGAGCCAGGACCCAAAGACCTAGCTGGCCTGAAGGGCCCCCAGGGGGCCCCCAAGCAGCCCCTCTCCATTTGGGTCTGGGGGCTTTCGTTGGGCCGGGAACCTGGGAGAATCCTGCAAGGTTGCAGTTCGCGGCCCGAGAAGCACTCTCCGGCCAACATGCCCAACTGCAGCAACAGCTCCCAAAGCGAAGGAGCCAGGACCCAAAGACCTAGCTGGCCTGAAGGGCCCCCAGGGGGCCCCCAAGCAGCCCCTCTCCATTTGGGTCTGGGGGCTTTCGTTGGGCCGGGAACCTGGGAGAATCCTGCAAGGTTGCAGTTCGCGGCCCGAGAAGCACTCTCCGGCCAACATGCCCAACTGCAGCAACAGCTCCCAAAGCGAAGGAGCCAGGACCCAAAGACCTAGCTGGCCTGAAGGGCCCCCAGGGGGCCCCCAAGCAGACCCTCTCAATTTGGGTCTGGGGGCTTTCGTTGGGCCGGGAACCTGGGAGAATCCTGCAAGGTTGCAGTTCGCGGCCCGAGAAGCACTCTCCGGCCAACATGCCCAACTGCAGCAACAGCTCCCAAACCGAAGGAGCCAGGACCCAAAGACCTAGCTGGCCTGAAGGGCCCCCAGGGGGCCCCCAAGCAGCCCCTCTCCATTTGGGTCTGGGGGCTTTCGTTGGGCCGGGAACCTGGGAGATTCCTTCGAGGTTGCAGTTCGCGGCCCGAGAAGCACTCTCCGCCCAACATGGCCAACTGCAGCAACAGCTCCCAAAGCGAAGGAGCCAGGACACAAAGACCTAGCTGGCCTGAAGGGCCCCCATGGGGCCCCCAAGCAGCTCCTCTCCATTTGGGTCTGGGGGCTTTCGTTGGGCCGGGAACCTGGGAGGTACCTGCAAGGTTGCAGTTCGCGGCCGGAGAAGCACTCTCCGGCCAACATGCCCAACTGCAGCAACAGCTCCCAAAGCGAAGGAGCCAGGACCCAAAGACCTAGCTGGCCTGAAGGGCCCCCAGGGGGGCCCCAAGCAGCCCCTCTCCATTTGGGTCTGGGGGCTTTCGTTGGGCCGGGAAACTGGGAGATTCCAGCAAGGTTGCAGTTGGCGGCCCGAGAAGCACTCTCCGGCCAACATGCTAAACTGCAGCAACAGCTCCCAAACCGAAGGAGCCAGGACCCAAAGACCTAGCTGGCCTGAAGGGCCCCCAGGGGGGCCCCAAGCAGCCCCTCTCCATTTGGGTCTGGGGGCTTTCGTTAGGCCGGGAACTTGGGAGGTACCTGCAAGGTTGCAGTTCGCGGCCCGAGAAGCACTCTCCGGCCAACATGCCCAATATCCAGCAACAGCTCCCAAAGCGAAGGAGCCAGGACCCAAAGACCTAGCTGGCCTGAAGGGCCCCCAGGGGGCCCCCAAGCAGCCCCTCTCCATTTGGGTCTGGGGGTTTTCGTTAGGCCGGGAACCTGGGAGGTACCTGCAAGGTTGCAGTTCGCGGCCCGAGAAGCACTCTCCGGCCAACATGCCCAACTGCAGCAACAGCTCCCAAAGCGAAGGAGCCAGGACCCAAAGACCTAGCTGGCCTGAAGGGCCCCCAGGGGGCCCCCAAGCAGCCCCTCTCCATTTGGGTCTGGGGGCTTTCGTTGGGCCGGGAACCTGGGACGTACATGCAAGGTTGCAGTTCGCGGCCCGAGAAGCACTCTCCGCCCAACATGCCCAACTGCAGCAACAGCTCCCAAACCGAAGGAGCCAGGACCCAAAGACCTAGCTGGCCTGAAGGGCCCCCAGGGGGCCACCAAGCAGCACCTCTCAATTTGGGTCTGGGGGCTTTCGTTGGGCATGGATACCTGAGAGGTACCTGCAAGGTTACAGTTCGCGGCCCGAGAAGCACTCTCCGGCCAACATCCTCAACTGCAGCAACAGCTCCCAAAGCGAAGGAGCCAGGACCCAAAGACCTAGCTGGCCTGAAGGGCCCCCAGGGGGCCACCAAGCAGCCCCTCTCAATTTGGGTCTGGGGGCTTTCGTTGGGCATGGATACCTGAGAGGTACCTGCAAGGTTACAGTTCGCGGCCCGAGAAGCACTCTCCGGCCAACATGCCCAACTGCAGCAACAGCTCCCAAAGCGAAGGAGCCAGGACCCAAAGACCTAGCTGGCCTGAAGGGCCCCCAGGGGGCCCCCAAGCAGCCCCTCTCAATTTGGGTCTGGGGGCTTTCGTTGGGCCGGGAACCTGGGAGATTCCTGCAAGGTTGCAGTTCGCGGCCCGAGAAGCACTCTCCGGCCAACATGCCCAACTGCAGCAACAGCTCCCAAAGCGAAGGAGCCAGGACCCAAAGACCTAGCTGGCCTGAAGGGCCCCCAGGGGGCCCCCAAGCAGCCCCTCTCAATTTGGGTCTGGGGGCTTTCATTGGGCATGGAACCTGTGAGATTCCTGCAAGGTTGCAGTTCGCGGCCGGAGAAGCACTCTCCGGCCAACATGCCCAACTGCAGCAACAGCTCCCAAAGCGAAGGAGCCAGGACCCAAAGACCTAGCTGGCCTGAAGGGCCCCCAGTGGGGCCCCAAGCAGCCCCTCTCCATTTGGGTCTGGGGGCTTTCGTTGGGCCGGGAACCTGGGAGAATTTTGCAAGGTTACAGTTCGCGGCCCGAGAAGCACTCTCTGGCCAACATGCACAACTGCAGCAACAGCTCCCAAACCGAAGGAGCCAGGTCCCAAAGACCTAGCTGGCCTGAAGGGCCCCCAGGGGGCCCCCAAGCAGCGCCTCTCCATTTGGGTCTGGGGGCTTTCGTTGGGCCGGGAACCTGGGAGATTCCTGCAAGGTTGCAGTTCGCAGTCCGAGAAGCACTCTCCGGCCAACATGCCCAACTGCAGCAACAGCTCCCAAAGCGAAGGAGCCAGGACCCAAAGACCTAGCTGGCCTGAAGGGCCCCCAGGGGGCCCCCAAGCAGCCCCTCTCCATTTGGGTCTGGGGGCTTTCGTTGGGCCGGGAACCTGGGAGAATTTTGCAAGGTTACAGTTCGCGGCCCGAGAAGCACTCTCCGGCCAACATGCCCAACTGCAGCAACAGCTCCCAAACCGAAGGAGCCAGGACCCAAAGACCTAGCTGGCCTGAAGTGCCCCCAGGGGGTCCCCAAGCAGCCCCTCTCCATTTGGGTCTGGGGGCTTTCGTTGGGCGGGGAAACTGGGAGATTCATGCAAGGTTGCAGTTCGCGGCCCGAGAAGCACTCTCTGGCCAACATGCCCAACTGCAGCAACAGCTCCCAAAGCGAAGGAGCCAGGACACAAAGACCTAGCTGGCCTGAAGGGCCCCCAGGGGGCCCCCAAGCAGCCCCTCTCCATTTGGGTCTGGGGGCTTTCGTTGGGCCGGGAACCTGGGAAATTCCTGCAAGGTTGCAGTTCGCAGTCCGAGAAGCACTCTCCGGCCAACATGCTCAACTGCAGCAACAGCTCCCAAAGCGAAGGAGCCAGGACCCAAAGACCTAGCTGGCCTGAAGGGCCCCCAGGGGGCCCCCAAGCAGCCCCTCTCCATTTGGGTCTGGGGGCTTTCGTTGGGCCGGGAACCTGGGAGATTCCTGCAAGGTTGCAGTTCGCGGCCCGAGAAGCACTCTCCGGCCAACATGCTAAACTGCAGCAAAAGCTCCCAAACCGAAGGAGCCAGGACCCAAAGACCTAGCTGGCCTGAAGGGCCCCCAGGGGGGCCCCAAGGAGCCCCTCTCCATTTGGGTCTGGGGGCTTTCGTTAGGCCGGGAACTTGGGAGGTACCTGCAAGGTTGCAGTTCGCGTACCGAGAAGCACTCTCCGGCAAACATGCCAAAAATCCAGCAACAGCTCCCAAAGCGAAGGAGCCAGGACCCAAAGACCTAGCTGGCCTGAAGGGCCCCCAGGGGGCCCCCAAGCAGCCCCTCTCCATTTGGGTCTGGGGGTTTTCGTTAGGCCGGGAACCTGGGAGGTACCTGCAAGGTTGCAGTTCGCGGCCCGAGAAGCACTCTCCGGCCAACATGCCCAACTGCAGCAACAGCTCCCAAAGCGAAGGAGCCAGGACCCAAAGACCTAGCTGGCCTGAAGGGCCCCCAGGGGGCCCCCAAGCAGCCCCTCTCCATTTGGGTCTGGGGGCTTTCGTTGGGCCGGGAACCTGGGAGGTACCTGCAAGGTTGCAGTTCGCGGCCCGAGAAGCACTCTCCGGCCAACATGCCCAACTGCAGCAACAGCTCCCAAACCGAAGGAGCCAGGACCCAAAGACCTAGCTGGCCTGAAGGGCCCCCAGGGGGCCACCAAGCAGCCCCTCTCAATTTGGGTCTGGGGGCTTTCGTTGGGCATGGATACCTGAGAGGTACCTGCAAGTTTACAGTTCGCGGCCCGAGAAGCACTCTCCGGCCAACATGCCCAACTGCAGCAACAGCTCCCAAACCGAAGGAGCCAGGACCCAAAGACCTAGCTGGCCTGAAGGGCCCCCAGGGGGCCACCAAGCAGCCCCTCTCCATTTGGGTCTGGGGGCTTTCGTTAGGCCGGGAACTTGGGAGGTACCTGCAAGGTTGCAGTCAGCGGCCCGAGAAGCACTCTCCGGCCAACATGCCCAACTGCAGCAACAGCTCCCAAAGCGAAGGAGCCAGGACCCAAAGACCTAGCTGGCCTGAAGGGCCCCCAGGGGGCCCCCAAGCAGCCCCTCTCCATTTGGGTCTGGGGGCTTTCATTGGGCCGGGAACCTGGGAGGTACCTGCAAGGTTGCAGTTCGCGGCCCGAGAAGCACTCTCCGGCCAACATGCCCAACTGCAGCAACAGCTCCCAAAGCGAAGGAGCCAGGACCCAAAGACCTAGCTGGCCTGAAGGGCCCTCAGGGGGCCACCAAGCAGCCCCTCTCAATTTGGGTCTGGGGGCTTTCGTTGGGCATGGATACCTGAGAGGTACCTGCAAGGTTACAGTTCGCGGCCCGAGAAGCACTCTCCGGCCAACATGCCCAACTGCAGCAACAGCTCCCAAAGCGAAGGAGCCAGGACCCAAAGACCTAGCTGGCCTGAAGGGCCCCCAGTGGGGCCCCAAGCAGCCCCTCTCAATTTGGGTCTGGGGGCTTTCGTTGGGCCGGGAACCTGGGAGGTACCTGCAAGGTTGCAGTTCGCGGCCGGAGAAGCACTCTCCGGCCAGCATGCCCAACTGCAGCAACAGCTCCCAAAGCGAAGGAGCCAGGACCCAAAGACCTAGCTGGCCTGAAGGGCCCCCAGGGGGCCCCCAAGCAGCCCCTCTCCATTTGGGTCTGGGGGCTTTCGTTGGGCATGTATACCTGGGAGATTCCTGCAAGGTTACAGTTCGCGGCCCGAGAAGCACTCTCCGGCCAACATGCCCAACTGCAGCAACAGCTCCCAAACCGAAGGAGCCAGGACCCAAAGACCTAGCTGGCCTGAAGTGCCCCCAGGGGGTCCCCAAGCAGCCCCTCTCCATTTGGGTCTGGGGGCTTACGTTGAGCGGGGAAACTGGGAGATTCATGCAAGGTTGCAGTTCGCGGCCGGAGAAGCACTCTCCGGCCAACATGCTCAACTGCAGCAACAGCTCCCAAACCGAAGGAGCCAGGACACAAAGACCTAGCTGGCCTGAAGGGCCCCCAGGGGGCCCCCAAGCAGCCCCTCTCAATTTGGGTCTGGGGGCTTTCGTTGGGCCGGGAACCTGGGAGATACCAGCAAGGTTGCAGTTCGCGGCCCGAGAAGCACTCTCCGGCCAACATGCCCAACTGCAGCAACAGCTCCCAAACCGAAGGAGCCAGGACCCAAAGACCTAGCTGGCCTGAAGGGCCCCCAGGGGGCCCCCAAGCAGCCCCTCTCCATTTGGGTCTGGGGGCTTTCGTTGGGCCGGGAACCTGGGAGAATCCTGCAAGGTTGCAGTTCGCGGCCCGAGAAGCACTCTCCGGCCAACATGCCCAACTGCAGCAACAGCTCCCAAAGCGAAGGAGCCAGGACCCAAAGACCTAGCTGGCCTGAAGGGCCCCCAGGGGGCCCCCAAGCAGCCCCTCTCAATTTGGGTCTGGGGGCTTTCGTTGGGCCGGGAACCTGGGAGGTACCTGCAAGGTTGCAGTTCGCGGCCGGAGAAGCACTCTCCGGCCAACATGCACAACTGCAGCAACAGCTCCCAAACCGAAGGAGCCAGGACCCAAAGACCTAGCTGGCCTGAAGGGCCCCCAGGGGTCCCCCAAGCAGCCCCTCTCAATTTGGGTCTGGGGGCTTTCGTTGGTCCGGGAACCTGTGAAATTCCTGCAAGGTTGCAGTTCGCGGTCCGAGAAGCACTCTCCGGCCAACATGCCCAACTGCAGCAACAGCTCCCAAAGCGAAGGAGCCAGGACCCAAAGACCTAGCTGGCCTGAAGGGCCCCCAGGGGGCCCCCAAGCAGCCCCTCTCCATTTGGGTCTGGGGGCTTTCGTTGGGCCGGGAACCTGGGAGAATCCTGCAAGGTTGCAGTTCGCGGCCCGAGAAGCACTCTCCGGCCAACATGCCCAACTGCAGCAACAGCTCCCAAAGCGAAGGAGCCAGGACCCAAAGACCTAGCTGGCCTGAAGGGCCCCCAGGGGGCCCCCAAGCAGACCCTCTCAATTTGGGTCTGGGGGCTTTCGTTGGGCCGGGAACCTGGGAGAATCCTGCAAGGTTGCAGTTCGCGGCCCGAGAAGCACTCTCCGGCCAACATGCCCAACTGCAGCAACAGCTCCCAAACCGAAGGAGCCAGGACCCAAAGACCTAGCTGGCCTGAAGGGCCCCCAGGGGGCCCCCAAGCAGCCCCTCTCCATTTGGGTCTGGGGGCTTTCGTTGGGCCGGGAACTTGGGAGATTCCTGCAAGGTTGCAGTTCGCGGCCCGAGAAGCACTCTCCGCCCAACATGGCCAACTGCAGCAACAGCTCCCAAAGCGAAGGAGCCAGGACCCAAAGACCTAGCTGGCCTGAAGGGCCCCCAGGGGGCCACCAAGCAGCCCCTCTCAATTTGGGTCTGGGGGCTTTCGTTGGGCATGGATACCTGAGAGGTACCTGCAAGGTTACAGTTCGCGGCCCGAGAAGCACTCTCCGGCCAACATGCCCAACTGCAGCAACAGCTCCCAAACCGAAGGAGCCAGGACCCAAAGACCTAGCTGGCCTGAAGGGCCCCCAGGGGGCCCCCAAGCAGCCCCTCTCCATTTGGGTCTGGGGGCTTTCGTTGGGCCGGGAACCTGGGAGATTCCTGCAAGGTTGCAGTTCGCGGCCCGAGAAGCACTCTCCGGCCAACATGCCCAACTGCAGCAACAGCTCCCAAACCGAAGGAGCCAGGACCCAAAGACCTAGCTGGCCTGAAGGGCCCCCAGGGGGCCCCCAAGCAGCCCCTCTCCATTTGGGTCTGGGGGCTTTCGTTGGGCCGGGAACCTGGGAGAATTTTGCAAGGTTACAGTTCGCGGCCCGAGAAGCACTCTCCGGCCAACATGCCCAACTGCAGCAACAGCTCCCAAACCGAAGGAGCCAGGACCCAAAGACCTAGCTGGCCTGAAGTGCCCCCAGGGGGTCCCCAAGCAGCCCCTCTCCATTTGGGTCTGGGGGCTTTCGTTGGGCGGGGAAACTGGGAGATTCATGCAAGGTTGCAGTTCGCGGCCCGAGAAGCACTCTCTGGCCAACATGCCCAACTGCAGCAACAGCTCCCAAAGCGAAGGAGCCAGGACACAAAGACCTAGCTGGCCTGAAGGGCCCCCAGGGGGCCACCAAGCAGCCCCTCTCCATTTGGGTCTGGGGGCTTTCGTTGGGCCGGGAACCTGGGAAATTCCTGCAAGGTTGCAGTTCGCAGTCCGAGAAGCACTCTCCGGCCAACATGCTCAACTGCAGCAACAGCTCCCAAAGCGAAGGAGCCAGGACCCAAAGACCTAGATGGCCTGAAGGGCCCCCAGGGGGCCCCCAAGCAGCCCCTCTCCATTTGGGTCTGGGGGCTTTCGTTGGGCCGGGAACCTGGGAGATTCCTGCAAGGTTGCAGTTCGCGGCCCGAGAAGCACTCTCCGGCCAACATGCTAAACTGCAGCAAAAGCTCCCAAACCGAAGGAGCCAGGACCCAAAGACCTAGCTGGCCTGAAGGGCCCCCAGGGGGGCCCCAAGGAGCCCCTCTCCATTTGGGTCTGGGGGCTTTCGTTAGGCCGGGAACTTGGGAGGTACCTGCAAGGTTGCAGTTCGCGTACCGAGAAGCACTCTCCGGCAAACATGCCAAAAATCCAGCAACAGCTCCCAAAGCGAAGGAGCCAGGACCCAAAGACCTAGCTGGCCTGAAGGGCCCCCAGGGGGCCCCCAAGCAGCCCCTCTCCATTTGGGTCTGGGGGTTTTCGTTAGGCCGGGAACCTGGGAGGTACCTGCAAGGTTGCAGTTCGCGGCCCGAGAAGCACTCTCCGGCCAACATGCCCAACTGCAGCAACAGCTCCCAAAGCGAAGGAGCCAGGACCCAAAGACCTAGCTGGCCTGAAGGGCCCCCAGGGGGCCCCCAAGCAGCCCCTCTCCATTTGGGTCTGGGGGCTTTCGTTGGGCCGGGAACCTGGGAGGTACCTGCAAGGTTGCAGTTCGCGGCCCGAGAAGCACTCTCCGGCCAACATGCCCAACTGCAGCAACAGCTCCCAAACCGAAGGAGCCAGGACCCAAAGACCTAGCTGGCCTGAAGGGCCCCCAGGGGGCCACCAAGCAGCCCCTCTCAATTTGGGTCTGGGGGCTTTCGTTGGGCATGGATACCTGAGAGGTACCTGCAAGTTTACAGTTCGCGGCCCGAGAAGCACTCTCCGGCCAACATGCCCAACTGCAGCAACAGCTCCCAAACCGAAGGAGCCAGGACCCAAAGACCTAGCTGGCCTGAAGGGCCCCCAGGGGGCCACCAAGCAGCCCCTCTCCATTTGGGTCTGGGGGCTTTCGTTAGGCCGGGAACTTGGGAGGTACCTGCAAGGTTGCAGTCAGCGGCCCGAGAAGCACTCTCCGGCCAACATGCCCAACTGCAGCAACAGCTCCCAAAGCGAAGGAGCCAGGACCCAAAGACCTAGCTGGCCTGAAGGGCCCCCAGGGGGCCCCCAAGCAGCCCCTCTCCATTTGGGTCTGGGGGCTTTCATTGGGCCGGGAACCTGGGAGGTACCTGCAAGGTTGCAGTTCGCGGCCCGAGAAGCACTCTCCGGCCAACATGCCCAACTGCAGCAACAGCTCCCAAAGCGAAGGAGCCAGGACCCAAAGACCTAGCTGGCCTGAAGGGCCCTCAGGGGGCCACCAAGCAGCCCCTCTCAATTTGGGTCTGGGGGCTTTCGTTGGGCATGGATACCTGAGAGGTACCTGCAAGGTTACAGTTCGCGGCCCGAGAAGCACTCTCCGGCCAACATGCCCAACTGCAGCAACAGCTCCCAAAGCGAAGGAGCCAGGACCCAAAGACCTAGCTGGCCTGAAGGGCCCCCAGTGGGGCCCCAAGCAGCCCCTCTCAATTTGGGTCTGGGGGCTTTCGTTGGGCCGGGAACCTGGGAGGTACCTGCAAGGTTGCAGTTCGCGGCCGGAGAAGCACTCTCCGGCCAGCATGCCCAACTGCAGCAACAGCTCCCAAAGCGAAGGAGCCAGGACCCAAAGACCTAGCTGGCCTGAAGGGCCCCCAGGGGGCCCCCAAGCAGCCCCTCTCCATTTGGGTCTGGGGGCTTTCGTTGGGCATGTATACCTGGGAGATTCCTGCAAGGTTACAGTTCGCGGCCCGAGAAGCACTCTCCGGCCAACATGCCCAACTGCAGCAACAGCTCCCAAACCGAAGGAGCCAGGACCCAAAGACCTAGCTGGCCTGAAGTGCCCCCAGGGGGTCCCCAAGCAGCCCCTCTCCATTTGGGTCTGGGGGCTTACGTTGAGCGGGGAAACTGGGAGATTCATGCAAGGTTGCAGTTCGCGGCCGGAGAAGCACTCTCCGGCCAACATGCTCAACTGCAGCAACAGCTCCCAAACCGAAGGAGCCAGGACACAAAGACCTAGCTGGCCTGAAGGGCCCCCAGGGGGCCCCCAAGCAGCCCCTCTCAATTTGGGTCTGGGGGCTTTCGTTGGGCCGGGAACCTGGGAGATACCAGCAAGGTTGCAGTTCGCGGCCCGAGAAGCACTCTCCGGCCAACATGCCCAACTGCAGCAACAGCTCCCAAACCGAAGGAGCCAGGACCCAAAGACCTAGCTGGCCTGAAGGGCCCCCAGGGGGCCCCCAAGCAGCCCCTCTCCATTTGGGTCTGGGGGCTTTCGTTGGGCCGGGAACCTGGGAGAATCCTGCAAGGTTGCAGTTCGCGGCCCGAGAAGCACTCTCCGGCCAACATGCCCAACTGCAGCAACAGCTCCCAAAGCGAAGGAGCCAGGACCCAAAGACCTAGCTGGCCTGAAGGGCCCCCAGGGGGCCCCCAAGCAGCCCCTCTCAATTTGGGTCTGGGGGCTTTCGTTGGGCCGGGAACCTGGGAGGTACCTGCAAGGTTGCAGTTCGCGGCCGGAGAAGCACTCTCCGGCCAACATGCTCAACTGCAGCAACAGCTCCCAAACCGAAGGAGCCAGGACCCAAAGACCTAGCTGGCCTGAAGGGCCCCCAGGGGTCCCCCAAGCAGCCCCTCTCAATTTGGGTCTGGGGGCTTTCGTTGGTCCGGGAACCTGTGAAATTCCTGCAAGGTTGCAGTTCGCGGTCCGAGAAGCACTCTCCGGCCAACATGCCCAACTGCAGCAACAGCTCCCAAAGCGAAGGAGCCAGGACCCAAAGACCTAGCTGGCCTGAAGGGCCCCCAGGGGGCCCCCAAGCAGCCCCTCTCCATTTGGGTCTGGGGGCTTTCGTTGGGCCGGGAACCTGGGAGAATCCTGCAAGGTTGCAGTTCGCGGCCCGAGAAGCACTCTCCGGCCAACATGCCCAACTGCAGCAACAGCTCCCAAAGCGAAGGAGCCAGGACCCAAAGACCTAGCTGGCCTGAAGGGCCCCCAGGGGGCCCCCAAGCAGACCCTCTCAATTTGGGTCTGGGGGCTTTCGTTGGGCCGGGAACCTGGGAGAATCCTGCAAGGTTGCAGTTCGCGGCCCGAGAAGCACTCTCCGGCCAACATGCCCAACTGCAGCAACAGCTCCCAAACCGAAGGAGCCAGGACCCAAAGACCTAGCTGGCCTGAAGGGCCCCCAGGGGGCCCCCAAGCAGCCCCTCTCCATTTGGGTCTGGGGGCTTTCGTTGGGCCGGGAACCTGGGAGATTCCTTCGAGGTTGCAGTTCGCGGCCCGAGAAGCACTCTCCGCCCAACATGGCCAACTGCAGCAACAGCTCCCAAAGCGAAGGAGCCAGGACACAAAGACCTAGCTGGCCTGAAGGGCCCCCATGGGGCCCCCAAGCAGCTCCTCTCCATTTGGGTCTGGGGGCTTTCGTTGGGCCGGGAACCTGGGAGGTACCTGCAAGGTTGCAGTTCGCGGCCGGAGAAGCACTCTCCGGCCAACATGCCCAACTGCAGCAACAGCTCCCAAAGCGAAGGAGCCAGGACCCAAAGACCTAGCTGGCCTGAAGGGCCCCCAGGGGGCCCCCAAGCAGCCCCTCTCAATTTGGGTCTGGGGGCTTTCGTTGGGCATGGATACCTGGGAGATTCCTGCAAGGTTACAGTTCGCGGCCCGAGAAGCACTCTCCGGCCAACATGCCCAACTGCAGCAACAGCTCCCAAAGCGAAGGAGCCAGGACCCAAAGACCTAGCTGGCCTGAAGTGCCCCCAGGGGGTCCCCAAGCAGCCCCTCTCCATTTGGGTCTGGGGGCTTTCGTTGAGCGGGGAAACTGGGAAATATATGCAAGGTTGCAGTTGGCGGCCCGAGAAGCACTCTCCGGCCAACATGCCCAACTGCAGCAACAGCTCCCAAAGCGAAGGAGCCAGGACACAAAGACCTAGCTGGCCTGAAGGGCCCCCAGGGGGCCACCAAGCAGCCCCTCTCCATTTGGGTCTGGGGGCTTTCGTTGGGCATGGATACCTGAGAGGTACCTGCAAGGTTGCAGTTCGCGGCCGGAGAAGCACTCTCCGGCCAACATGCTCAACTGCAGCAACAGCTCCCAAACCGAAGGAGCCAGGACCCAAAGACCTAGCTGGCCTGAAGGGCCCCCAGGGGGCCCCCAAGCAGCCCCTCTCAATTTGGGTCTGGGGGCTTTCGTTGGGCCGGGAACCTGTGAAATTCCTGCAAGGTTGCAGTCCGCGGTCCGAGAAGCACTCTCCGGCCAACATGCCCAACTGCAGCAACAGCTCCCAAAGCGAAGGAGCCAGGACCCAAAGACCTAGCTGGCCTGAAGGGCCCCCAGGGGGGCCCCAAGCAGACCCTCTCAATTTGGGTCTGGGGGCTTTCGTTGGGCCGGGAACCTGGGAGATTCATGCGAGGTTGCAGTTCGCGGCCCGAGAAGCACTCTCCGGCCAACATGCCCAACTGCAGCAACAGCTCCCAAAGCGAAGGAGCCAGGACCCAAAGACCTAGCTGGCCTGAAGGGCCCCCAGGGGGCCCCCAAGCAGCCCCTCTCCATTTGGGTCTGGGGGCTTTCGTTGGGCCGGGAACCTGGGAGAATCCTGCAAGGTTGCAGTTCGCGGCCCGAGAAGCACTCTCCGGCCAACATGCACAACTGCAGCAACAGCTCCCAAAGCGAAGGAGCCAGGACCCAAAGACCTAGCTGGCCTGAAGGGCCCCCATGGGGCCCCCAAGGAGCTCCTCTCCATTTGGGTCTGGGGGCTTTAGTTGGGCCGGGAACCTGGGAGGTACCTGCAAGGTTGCAGTTCGCGGCCGGAGAAGCATTCTCCGGCCAGCATGCCCAACTGCAGCAACAGCTCCCAAAGCGAAGGAGCCAGGACCCAAAGACCTAGCTGGCCTGAAGGGCCCCCAGGGGGCCCCCAAGCAGCCCCTCTCCAGTTGGGTCTGGGGGCTTTCGTTGGGCATGTATACCTGGGAGGTACCTGCAAGGTTGCAGTTCGCGGCCCGAGAAGCACTCTCCGGCCAACATGCCCAACTGCAGCAACAGCTCCCAAAGCGAAGGAGCCAGGACCCAAAGACCTAGCTGGCCTGAAGTGCCCCCAGGGGGTCCCCAAGCAGCCCCTCTCCATTTGGTTCTGGGGGCTTTCGTTGGGCGGGGAACCTGGGAGATTCATGCAAGGTTGCAGTTCGCGGCCCGAGAAGCACTCTCCGGCCAACATGCCCAACTGCAGCAACAGCTCCCAAAGCGAAGGAGCCAGGACCCAAAGACCTAGCTGGCCTGAAGGGCCCCCAGGGGGCCCCCAAGCAGCCCCTCTCCATTTGGGTCTGGGGGCTTTCGTTGGGCCGGGAACCTGGGAGATTCCTTCGAGGTTGCAGTTCGCGGCCCGAGAAGCACTCTCCGGCCAACATGCCCAACTGCAGCAACAGCTCCCAAAGCGAAGGAGCCAGGACACAAAGACCTAGCTGGCCTGAAGGGCCCCCATGGGGCACCCAAGGAGCTCCTCTCCATTTGGGTCTGGGGGCTTTCGTTGGGCCGGGAACCTGGGAGGTACCTGCAAGGTTGCAGTTCGCGGCCGGAGAAGCACTCTCCGGCCAGCATGCCCAACTGCAGCAACAGCTCCCAAAGCGAAGGAGCCAGGACCCAAAGACCTAGCTGGCCTGAAGGGCCCCCAGGGGGCCCCCAAGCAGCCCCTCTCCATTTGGGTCTGGGGGCTTTCGTTGGGCATGTATACCTGGGAGATTCCTGCAAGGTTACAGTTCGCGGCCCGAGAAGCACTCTCCGGCCAACATGCCCAACTGCAGCAACAGCTCCCAAAGCGAAGGAGCCAGGACCCAAAGACCTAGCTGGCCTGAAGTGCCCCCAGGGGGTCCCCATGCAGACCCTCTCCATTTGGGTCTGGGGGCTTTCGTTGAGCGGGGAACCTGGGAGATTCCTGCAAGGTTGCAGTTCGCGGCCCGAGAAGCACTCTCTGGCCAACATGCCCAACTGCAGCAACAGCTCCCAAACCGAAGGAGCCAGGACCCAAAGACCTAGCTGGCCTGAAGGGCCCCCAGGGGGCCACCAAGCAGCCCCTCTCAATTTGGGTCTGGGGGCTTTCGTTGGGCATGGATACCTGAGAGGTACCTGCAAGGTTGCAGTTCGCGGCCGGAGAAGCACTCTCCGGCCAACATGCTCAACTGCAGCAACAGCTCCCAAACCGAAGGAGCCAGGACACAAAGACCTAGCTGGCCTGAAGGGCCCCCAGGGGGCCCCCAAGCAGCCCCTCTCAATTTGGGTCTGGGGGCTTTCGTTGGGCCGGGAACCTGTGAAATTCCTGCAAGGTTGCAGATCGCGGCCCGAGAAGCACTCTCCGGCCAACATGCCCAACTGCAGCAACAGCTCCCAAAGCGAAGGAGCCAGGACCCAAAGACCTAGCTGGCCTGAAGGGCCCCCAGGGGGCCCCCAAGCAGCCCCTCTCCATTTGGGTCTGGGGGCTTTCGTTGGGCATGGAACCTGGGAGATTCCTGCAAGGTTGCAGTTCGCGGCCCGAGAAGCACTCTCCGGCCAACATGCCCAACTGCAGCAACAGCTCCCAAACCGAAGGAGCCAGGACCCAAAGACCTAGCTGGCCTGAAGGGCCCCCAGGGGGCCCCCAAGCAGCCCCTCTCCATTTGGGTCTGGGGGCTTTCGTTGGGCCGGGAACCTGGGAGAATCCTGCAAGGTTGCAGTTCGCGGCCCGAGAAGCACTCTCCGGCCAACATGCCCAACTGCAGCAACAGCTCCCAAAGCGAAGGAGCCAGGACCCAAAGACCTAGCTGGCCTGAAGGGCCCCCAGGGGGCCCCCAAGCAGCCCATCTCAATTTGGGTCTGGGGGCTTTCGTTGGGCCGGGAACCTGGGAGGTACCTGCAAGGTTGCAGTTCGCGGCCCGAGAAGCACTCTCCGGCCAACATGCTCAACTGCAGCAACAGCTCCCAAACCGAAGGAGCCAGGACCCAAAGACCTAGCTGGCCTGAAGGGCCCCCAGGGGGCCCCCAAGCAGCCCCTCTCAATTTGGGTCTGGGGGCTTTCGTTGGGCCGGGAATCTGTGAAATTCCTGCAAGGTTGCAGTTCGCGTTCCGAGAAGCACTCTACGGCCAACATGCCCAACTGCAGCAACAGCTCCCAAAGCGAAGGAGCCAGGACCCAAAGACCTAGCTGGCCTGAAGGGCCCCCAGGGGGCCCCCAAGCAGCCCCTCTCCATTTGGGTCTGGGGGCTTTCGTTGGGCATGGAACCTGGGAGATTCCTGCAAGGTTGCAGTTCGCGGCCCGAGAAGCACTCTCCGGCCAACATGCCCAACTGCAGCAACAGCTCCCAAACCGAAGGAGCCAGGACCCAAAGACCTAGCTGGCCTGAAGGGCCCCCAGGGGGCCCCCAAGCAGCCCCTCTCCATTTGGGTCTGGGGGCTTTCGTTGGGCCGGGAACCTGGGAGGTACCTGCAAGGTTGCAGTTCGCGGCCCGAGAAGCACTCTCCGGCCAACATGCCCAACTGCAGCAACAGCTCCCAAAGCGAAGGAGCCAGGACCCAAAGACCTAGCTGGCCTGAAGGGCCCCCAGGGGGCCCCCAAGCAGCCCATCTCAATTTGGGTCTGGGGGCTTTCGTTGGGCCGGGAACCTGGGAGGTACCTGCAAGGTTGCAGTTCGCGGCCCGAGAAGCACTCTCCGGCCAACATGCTCAACTGCAGCAACAGCTCCCAAACCGAAGGAGCCAGGACCCAAAGACCTAGCTGGCCTGAAGGGCCCCCAGGGGGCCCCCAAGCAGCCCCTCTCCATTTGGGTCTGGGGGCTTTCGTTGGGCATGGAACCTGGGAGATTCCTGCAAGGTTGCAGTTCGCGGCCCGAGAAGCACTCTCCGGCCAACATGCCCAACTGCAGCAACAGCTCCCAAAGCGAAGGAGCCAGGACCCAAAGACCTAGCTGGCCTGAAGGGCCCCCAGGGGGCCCCCAAGCAGACCCTCTCCATTTGGGTCTGGGGGCTTTCGTTGGGCCGGGAACCTGGGAGAATCCTGCAAGGTTGCAGTTCGCGGCCCGAGAAGCACTCTCCGGCCAACATGCCAAACTGCAGCAACAGCTCAAAAACCGAAGGAGCCAGGACCCAAAGACCTAGCTGGCCTGAAGGGCCCCCAGGGGGCCCCCAAGCAGCCCCTCTCCATTTGGGTCTGGGGGCTTTCGTTGGGCCGGGAACCTGGGAGATTCCTTCGAGGTTGCAGTTCGCGGCCCGAGAAGCACTCTCCGCCCAACATGGCCAACTGCAGCAACAGCTCCCAAAGCGAAGGAGCCAGGACACAAAGACCTAGCTGGCCTGAAGGGCCCCCATGGGGCACCCAAGGAGCTCCTCTCCATTTGGGTCTGGGGGCTTTCGTTGGGCCGGGAACCTGGGAGGTACCTGCAAGGTTGCAGTTCGCGGCCGGAGAAGCACTCTCCGGCCAACATGCCCAACTGCAGCAACAGCTCCCAAAGCGAAGGAGCCAGGACCCAAAGACCTAGCTGGCCTGAAGGGCCCCCAGGGGGCCCCCAAGCAGCCCCTCTCAATTTGGGTCTGGGGGCTTTCGTTGGGCATGGATACCTGAGAGGTACCTGCAAGGTTGCAGTTCGCGGCCCGAGAAGCACTCTCCGGCCAACATGCTCAACTGCAGCAACAGCTCCCAAACCGAAGGAGCCAGGACCCAAAGACCTAGCTGGCCTGAAGGGCCCCCATGGGGCCCCCAAGCAGCCCCTCTCAATTTGGGTCTGGGAGCTTTCGTTGGGCGGGGAACCTGTGAAATTCCTGCAAGGTTGCAGTTCGCGGTCCGAGAAGCACTCTCCGGCCAACATGGCCAACTGCAGCAACAGCTCCCAAAGCGAAGGAGCCAGGACCCAAAGACCTAGCTGGCCTGAAGGGCCCCCAGGGGGCCCCCAAGCAGCCCCTCTCCATTTGGGTCTGGGGGCTTTCGTTGGGCCGGGAACCTGGGAGATTCCTGCAAGGTTGCAGTTCGCGGCCCGAGAAGCACTCTCCGGCCAACATGCCCAACTGCAGCAACAGCTCCCAAAGCGAAGGAGCCAGGACCCAAAGACCTAGCTGGCCTGAAGGGCCCCCAGGGGGGCCCCAAGCAGCCCCTCTCAATTTGGGTCTGGGGGCTTTCGTTGGGCCGGGAACCTGGGAGATTCCTGCAAGGTTGCAGTTCGCGGCCCGAGAAGCACTCTCCGGCCAACATGCCCAACTGCAGCAACAGCTCCCAAAGCGAAGGAGCCAGGACCCAAAGACCTAGCTGGCCTGAAGGGCCCCCAGGGGGCCCCCAAGCAGCCCCTCTCAATTTGGGTCTGGGGGCTTTCGTTGGGCCGGGAACCTGGGAGAATCCTGCAAGGTTGCAGTTCGCGGCCCGAGAAGCACTCTCCGGCCAACATGCACAACTGCAGCAACAGCTCCCAAACCGAAGGAGCCAGGACCCAAAGACCTAGCTGGCCTGAAGGGCCCCCAGGGGGCCCCCAAGCAGCCCCTCTCCATTTGGGTCTGGGGGCTTTCGTTGGGCTGGGAACCTGGGAGATTCCTGCGAGGTTGCAGTTCGCGGCCCGAGAAGCACTCTCCGGCCAACATGCCCAACTGCAGCAACAGCTCCCAAAGCGAAGGAGCCAGGACCCAAAGACCTAGCTGGCCTGAAGGGCCCCCATGGGGCCCCCAAGGAGCTCCTCTCCATTTGGGTCTGGGGGCTTTAGTTGGGCCGGGAACCTGGGAGGTACCTGCAAGGTTGCAGTTCGCGGCCGGAGAAGCACTCTCCGGCCAGCATGCCCAACTGCAGCAACAGCTCCCAAAGCGAAGGAGCCAGGACCCAAAGACCTAGATGGCCTGAAGGGCCCCCAGGGGGCCCCCAAGCAGCCCCTCTCCAGTTGGGTCTGGGGGCTTTCGTTGGGCATGTATACCTGGGAGGTACCTGCAAGGTTACAGTTCGCGGCCCGAGAAGCACTCTCCGGCCAACATGCCCAACTGCAGCAACAGCTCCCAAAGCGAAGGAGCCAGGACCCAAAGACCTAGCTGGCCTGAAGTGCCCCCAGGGGGCCCCCAAGCAGCCCCTCTCCATTTGGGTCTGGGGGCTTTCGTTGGGCGGGGAACCTAGGAGATTCATGCAAGGTTGCAGTTCGCGGCCCGAGAAGCACTCTCCGGCCAACATGCCCAACTGCAGCAACAGCTCCCAAACCGAAGGAGCCAGGACCCAAAGACCTAGCTGGCCTGAAGGGCCCCCAGGGGGCCCCCAAGCAGCCCCTCTCAATTTGGGTCTTGGGGCTTTCGTTGGGCCGGGAACCTGGGAGATTCCTGAAAGGTTGCAGTTCGCGGCCGGAGAAGCACTCTCCGGCCAACATGCCCAACTGCAGCAACAGCTCCCAAACCGAAGGAGCCAGGACCCAAAGACCTAGCTGGCCTGAAGGGCCCCCAGGGGGCCCCCAAGCAGCCCCTCTCCATTTGGGTCTGGGGGCTTTCGTTGGGCCGGGAACCTGGGAGATTCATGCAAGGTTGCAGTTCGCGCCCCGAGAAGCACTCTCCGGCCAACATGCCCAACTGCAGCAACAGCTCCCAAACCGAAGGAGCCAGGACACAAAGACCTAGCTGGCCTGAAGGGCCCCCAGGGGGCCCCCAAGCAGCCCCTCTCCATTTGGGTCTGGGGGCTTTCGTTGGGCCGGGAACCTGGGAGAATCCTGCAAGGTTGCAGTTCGCGGCCCGAGAAGCACTCTCCGGCCAACATGCCCAACTGCAGCAACAGCTCCCAAAGCGAAGGAGCCAGGACCCAAAGACCTAGCTGGCCTGAAGGGCCCCCAGGGGGCCCCCAAGCAGCCCCTCTCCATTTGGGTCTGGGGGCTTTCGTTGGGCCGGGAACCTGGGAGAATCCTGCGAGGTTGCAGTTCGCGGCCCGAGAAGCACTCTCCGCCCAACATGCCCAACTGCAGCAACAGCTCCCAAAGCGAAGGAGCCAGGACACAAAGACCTAGCTGGCCTGAAGGGCCCCCATGGGGCACCCAAGGAGCTCCTCTCCATTTGGGTCTGGGGGCTTTCGTTGGGCCGGGAACCTGGGAGGTACCTGCAAGGTTGCAGTTCGCGGCCGGAGAAGCACTCTCCGGCCAGCATGCCCAACTGCAGCAACAGCTCCCAAAGCGAAGGAGCCAGGACCCAAAGACCTAGCTGGCCTGAAGGGCCCCCAGGGGGCCCCCAGCAGCCCCTCTCCATTTGGGTCTGGGGGCTTTCGTTGGGCCTGTATACCTGGGAGATTCCTGCAAGGTTACAGTTCGCGGCCCGAGAAGCACTCTCCGGCCAACATGCCCAACTGCAGCAACAGCTCCCAAAGCGAAGGAGCCAGGACCCAAAGACCTAGCTGGCCTGAAGTGCCCCCAGGGGGTCCCCAAGCAGCCCCTCTCCATTTGGGTCTGGGGGCTTTCGTTGGGCGGGGAAACTGGGAGATTCATGCAAGGTTGCAGTTCGCGGCCCGAGAAGCACTCTCTGGCCAACATGCCCAACTGCAGCAACAGCTCCCAAAGCGAAGGAGCCAGGACACAAAGACCTAGCTGGCCTGAAGGGCCCCCAGGGGGCCACCAAGCAGCCCCTCTCCAGTTGGGTCTGGGGGCTTTCGTTGGGCATGGATACCTGAGAGGTACCTGCAAGGTTACAGTTCGCGGCCCGAGAAGCACTCTCCGGCCAACATGCTCAACTGCAGCAACAGCTCCCAAAGCGAAGGAGCCAGGACCCAAAGACCTAGCTGACCTGAAGGGCCCCCAGGGGGCCCCCAAGCAGCCCCTCTCAATTTGGGTCTGGGGGCTTTCGTTGGGCCGGGAAACTGGGAGATTCCTGCAAGGTTGCAGTTCGCGGCCCGAGAAGCACTCTCCGGCCAACATGCCCAACTGCAGCAACAGCTCCCAAAGCGAAGGAGCCAGGACCCAAAGACCTAGCTGGCCTGAAGGGCCCCCAGGGGGCCCCAAGCAGCCCCTCACCATTTGGGTCTGGGGGCTTTCGTTGGGCCGGGAACCTGGGAGAATCCTGCAAGGTTGCAGTTCGCGGCCCGAGAAGCACTCTCCGGCCAACATGCCCAACTGCAGCAACAGCTCCCAAAGCGAAGGAGCCAGGACCCAAAGACCTAGCTGGCCTGAAGGGCCCCCAGGGGGCCCCCAGCAGCCCCTCTCCATTTGGGTCTGGGGGCTTTCGTTGGGCCTGTATACCTGGGAGATTCCTGCAAGGTTACAGTTCGCGGCCCGAGAAGCACTCTCCGGCCAACATGCCCAACTGCAGCAACAGCTCCCAAAGCGAAGGAGCCAGGACCCAAAGACCTAGCTGGCCTGAAGTGCCCCCAGGGGGTCCCCAAGCAGCCCCTCTCCATTTGGGTCTGGGGGCTTTCGTTGGGCGGGGAAACTGGGAGATTCATGCAAGGTTGCAGTTCGCGGCCCGAGAAGCACTCTCTGGCCAACATGCCCAACTGCAGCAACAGCTCCCAAAGCGAAGGAGCCAGGACACAAAGACCTAGCTGGCCTGAAGGGCCCCCAGGGGGCCACCAAGCAGCCCCTCTCCAGTTGGGTCTGGGGGCTTTCGTTGGGCATGGATACCTGAGAGGTACCTGCAAGGTTACAGTTCGCGGCCCGAGAAGCACTCTCCGGCCAACATGCTCAACTGCAGCAACAGCTCCCAAAGCGAAGGAGCCAGGACCCAAAGACCTAGCTGACCTGAAGGGCCCCCAGGGGGCCCCCAAGCAGCCCCTCTCAATTTGGGTCTGGGGGCTTTCGTTGGGCCGGGAAACTGGGAGATTCCTGCAAGGTTGCAGTTCGCGGCCCGAGAAGCACTCTCCGGCCAACATGCCCAACTGCAGCAACAGCTCCCAAAGCGAAGGAGCCAGGACCCAAAGACCTAGCTGGCCTGAAGGGCCCCCAGGGGGCCCCAAGCAGCCCCTCACCATTTGGGTCTGGGGGCTTTTGTTGGGCCGGGAACCTGGGAGAATCCTGCAAGGTTGCAGTTCGCGGCCCGAGAAGCACTCTCCGGCCAACATGCCCAACTGCAGCAACAGCTCCCAAAGCGAAGGAGCCAGGACCCAAAGACCTAGCTGGCCTGAAGGGCCCCCAGGGGGGCCCCAAGCAGCCCCTCTCAATTTGGGTCTGGGGGCTTTCGTTGGGCCGGGAACCTGGTAGAATCCTGCAAGGTTGCAGTTCGCGGCCCGAGAAGCACTCTCCGGCCAACATGCCCAACTGCAGCAACAGCTCCCAAACCGAAGGAGCCAGGACCCAAAGACCTAGCTGGCCTGAAGGGCCCCCAGGGGGCCCCCAAGCAGCCCCTCTCCATTTGGGTCTGGGGGCTTTCGTTGGGCCGGGAACCTGGGAGATTCCTGCAAGGTTGCAGTTCGCGGCCCGAGAAGCACTCTCCGGCCAACATGCCCAACTGCAGCAACAGCTCCCAAAGCGAAGGAGCCAGGACCCAAAGACCTAGCTGGCCTGAAGGGCCCCCAGGGGGCCCCCAAGCAGCCCCTCTCAATTTGGGTCTGGGGGCTTTCGTTGGGCTGGGAACCTGGGAGATTCCTGCGAGGTTGCAGTTGGCGGCCCGAGAAGCACTCTCCGGCCAACATGCCCAACTGCAGCAACAGCTCCCAAAGCGAAGGAGCCAGGACCCAAAGACCTAGCTGGCCTGAAGGGCCCCCAGAAGGCCCAAAGCAGCCCCTCTCCATTTGGGTCTGGGGGCTTTCGTTGGGCATGTATACCTGAGAGGTACCTGCAAGTTACAGTTCGCGGCCCGAGAAGAACTCTCCGGCCAACATGCCCAACTGCAGCAACAGCTCCCAAAGCGAAGGAGCCAGGACCCAAAGACCTAGCTGGCCTGAAGGGCCCCCAGGGGGCCCCCAAGCAGCCCTTCTCCATTTGGGTCTGGGGGTTTTCGTTGGGCCGGGAACCTGGTAGGTACCTGCAAGGTTGCAGTTCGCGGCCCGAGAAGCACTCTCCGGCCAACATGCCCAACTGCAGCAACAGCTCCCAAACCGAAGGAGCCAGGACCCAAAGACCTAGCTGGCCTGAAGGGCCTCCAGGGGGGCCCCAAGCAGCCCCTCTCCATTTGGGTCTGGGGGCTTTCGTTGGGCCGGGAACCTGGGAGGTACCTGCAAGGTTGCAGTTCGCGGCCCGAGAAGCACTCTCCGGCCAACATGCCCAACTGCAGCAACAGCTCCCAAAGCGAAGGAGCCAGGACCCAAAGACCTAGCTGGCCTGAAGGGCCCCCAGGGGGCCCCCAAGCAGCCCCTCTCCATTTGGGTCTGGGGGCTTTCGTTGGGCCGGGAACCTGGGAGAATTTTGCAAGGTTACAGTTCGCGGCCCGAGAAGCACTCTCCGGCCAACATGCCCAACTGCAGCAACAGCTCCCAAAGCGAAGGAGCCAGGACCCAAAGACCTAGCTGGCCTGAAGGGCCTCCAGGGGGCCCCAAGCAGCCCCTCTCCATTTGGGTCTGGGGGCTTTCTTTAGGCTGAGAACCTGGGAGATAGCAGCAAGTTTGCAGTTCGCGGCCCGAGAAGCACTCTCCGGCCAACATGCCCAATATCCAGCAACAGCTCCCAAAGCGAAGGAGCCAGGACCCAAAGACCTAGCTGGCCTGAAGGGCCCCCAGAAGGCCACCAAGCAGCCCCTCTCCATTTGGGTCTGGGGGCTTTCGTTGGGCATGTATACCTGAGAGGTACCTGCAAGTTACAGTTCGCGGCCCGAGAAGCACTCTCCGCCCAACATGCCCAACTGCAGCAACAGCTCCCAAAGCGAAGGAGCCAGGACCCAAAGACCTAGCTGGCCTGAAGGGCCCCCAGGGGGCCCCCAAGCAGCCCCTCTCCATTTGGGTCTGGGGGCTTTCGTTGGGCCGGGAACCTGGGAGAATCCTGCAAGGTTAGAGTTCGCGGCCGGAGAAGCACTCTCCGTCCAACATGCCCAACTGCAGCAACAGCTCCCAAACCGAAGGAGCCAGGACACAAAGACCTAGCTGGCCTGAAGGGCCCCCAGGGGGCCCCCAAGCAGCCCCTCTCCATTTGGGTCTGGGGGCTTTCGTTGGGCCGGGAAACTGGGAGATTCCTGCGAGGTTGCAGTTCGCGGCCCGAGAAGCACTCTCCGTCCAACATGCCCAACTGCAGCAACAGCTCCCAAAGCGAAGGAGCCAGGACACAAAGACCTAGCTGGCCTGAAGGGCCCCCATGGGGCACCCAAGGAGCTCCTCTCCATTTGGGTCTGGGGGCTTTCGTTGGGCCGGGAACCTGGGAGGTACCTGCAAGGTTGCAGTTCGCGGCCCGAGAAGCACTCTCCGGCCAGCATGCCCAACTGCAGCAACAGCTCCCAAAGCGAAGGAGCCAGGACCCAAAGACCTAGCTGGCCTGAAGGGCCCCCAGGGGGCCCCCAAGCAGCCCCTCTCAATTTGGGTCTGGGGGCTTTCGTTGGGCATGTATACCTGGGAGGTACCTGCAAGGTTACAGTTCGCGGCCCGAGAAGCACTCTCCGGCCAACATGCCCAACTGCAGCAACAGCTCCCAAAGCGAAGGAGCCAGGACCCAAAGACCTAGCTGGCCTGAAGTGCCCCCAGGGGGTCCCCAAGCAGCCCCTCTCCATTTGGGTCTGGGGGCTTTCGTTGGGCGGGGAAACTGGGAGATTCCTGCAAGGTTGCAGTTCGCGGCCCGAGAAGCACTCTCTGGCCAACATGCCCAACTGCAGCAACAGCTCCCAAAGCGAAGGAGCCAGGACACAAAGACCTAGCTGGCCTGAAGGGCCCCCAGGGGGCCACCAAGCAGCCCCTCTCAATTTGGGTCTGGGGGCTTTCGTTGGGCATGGATACCTGAGAGGTACCAGCAAGGTTACAGTTCGCGGCCGGAGAAGCACTCTCCGGCCAACATGCCCAACTGCAGCAACAGCTCCCAAAGCGAAGGAGCCAGGACCCAAAGACCTAGCTGGCCTGAAGGGCCCCCAGGGGGTCCCCAAGCAGCCCCTCTCCATTTGGGTCTGGGGGCTTTCGTTGAGCGGGGAAACTGGGAAATTCATGCAAGGTTGCAGTTCGCGGCCCGAGAAGCACTCTCTGGCCAACATGCACAACTGCAGCAACAGCTCCCAAAGCGAAGGAGCCAGGACACAAAGACCTAGCTGGCCTGAAGGGCCCCCAGGGGGCCACCAAGCAGCCCCTCTCAATTTGGGTCTGGGGGCTTTCGTTGGGCATGGATACCTGAGAGGTACCTGCAAGGTTGCAGTTCGCGGCCGGAGAAGCACTCTCCGGCCAACATGCTCAACTGCAGCAACAGCTCCCAAACCGAAGGAGCCAGGACCCAAAGACCTAGCTGGCCTGAAGGGCCCCCAGGGGGCCCCCAAGCAGCCCCTCTCAATTTGGGTCTGGGGGCTTTCGTTGGGCCGGGAACCTGTGAAATTCCTGCAAGGTTGCAGTTCGCGGCCCGAGAAGCACTCTCCGGCCAACATGCCCAACTGCAGCAACAGCTCCCAAAGCGAAGGAGCCAGGACCCAAAGACCTAGCTGGCCTGAAGGGCCCCCAGGGGGCCCCCAAGCAGCCCCTCTCCATTTGGGTCTGGGGGCTTTCGTTGGGCCGGGAACCTGGGAGATTCCTGCAAGGTTGCAGTTCGCGGCCCGAGAAGCACTCTCCGGCCAACATGCCCAACTGCAGCAACAGCTCCCAAAGCGAAGGAGCCAGGACCCAAAGACCTAGCTGGCCTGAAGGGCCCCCAGGGGGGCCCCAAGCAGCCCCTCTCAATTTGGGTCTGGGGGCTTTCGTTGGGCCGGGAACCTGGGAGAATCCTGCAAGGTTGCAGTTCGCGGCCCGAGAAGCACTCTCCGGCCAACATGCCCAACTGCAGCAACAGCTCCCAAAGCGAAGGAGCCAGGACCCAAAGACCTAGCTGGCCTGAAGGGCCCCCAGGGGGCCCCCAAGCAGCCCCTCTCCATTTGGGTCTGGGGGCTTTCGTTGGGCCGGGAACCTGGGAGAATCCTGCAAGGTTGCAGTTCGCGGCCCGAGAAGCACTCTCCGGCCAACATGCCCAACTGCAGCAACAGCTCCCAAAGCGAAGGAGCCAGGACCCAAAGACCTAGCTGGCCTGAAGGGCCCCCAGGGGGCCCCCAAGCAGCCCATCTCAATTTGGGTCTGGGGGCTTTAGTTGGGCCGGGAACCTGGGAGGTACCTGCAAGGTTGCAGTTCGCGGCCGGAGAAGCACTCTCCGGCCAGCATGCCCAACTGCAGCAACAGCTCCCAAAGCGAAGGAGCCAGGACCCAAAGACCTAGATGGCCTGAAGGGCCCCCAGGGGGCCCCCAAGCAGCCCCTCTCCAGTTGGGTCTGGGGGCTTTCGTTGGGCATGTATACCTGGGAGGTACCTGAAAGGTTACAGTTCGCGGCCCGAGAAGCACTCTCCGGCCAACATGCCCAACTGCAGCAACAGCTCCCAAACCGAAGGAGCCAGGACCCAAAGACCTAGCTGGCCTGAAGGGCCCCCAGGGGGCCCCCAAGCAGCCCCTCTCCATTTGGGTCTGGGGGCTTTCGTTGGGCCGGGAACCTGGGAGATTCCTGCAAGGTTGCAGTTCGCGGCCCGAGAAGCACTCTCCGGCCAACATGCCCAACTGCAGCAACAGCTCCCAAAGCGAAGGAGCCAGGACCCAAAGACCTAGCTGGCCTGAAGGGCCCCCAGGGGGGCCCCAAGCAGCCCCTCTCAATTTGGGTCTGGGGGCTTTCGTTGGGCCGGGAACCTGGGAGAATCCTGCAAGGTTGCAGTTCGCGGCCCGAGAAGCACTCTCCGGCCAACATGCCCAACTGCAGCAACAGCTCCCAAAGCGAAGGAGCCAGGACCCAAAGACCTAGCTGGCCTGAAGGGCCCCCAGGGGGTCCCCAAGCAGCACCTCTCAATTTGGGTCTGGGGGCTTTCGTTGGGCCGGGAACCTGGGAGAATCCTGCAAGGTTGCAGTTCGCGGCCCGAGAAGCACTCTCCGGCCAACATGCCCAATATCCAGCAACAGCTCCCAAAGCGAAGGAGCCAGGACCCAAAGACCTAGCTGGCCTGAAGGGCCCCCAGGGGGCCCCCAAGCAGCCCCTCTCCATTTGGGTCTGGGGGTTTTCGTTAGGCCGGGAACCTGGGAGGTACCTGCAAGGTTGCAGTTCGCGGCCCGAGAAGCACTCTCCGGCCAACATGCCCAACTGCAGCAACAGCTCCCAAAGCGAAGGAGCCAGGACCCAAAGACCTAGCTGGCCTGAAGGGCCCCCAGGGGGCCCCCAAGCAGCCCCTCTCCATTTGGGTCTGGGGGCTTTCGTTGGGCCGGGAACCTGGGACGTACATGCAAGGTTGCAGTTCGCGGCCCGAGAAGCACTCTCCGGCCAACATGCCCAACTGCAGCAACAGCTCCCAAACCGAAGGAGCCAGGACCCAAAGACCTAGCTGGCCTGAAGGGCCCCCAGGGGGCCACCAAGCAGCCCCTCTCAATTTGGGTCTGGGGGCTTTCGTTGGGCATGGATACCTGAGAGGTACCTGCAAGGTTACAGTTCGCGGCCCGAGAAGCACTCTCCGGCCAACATGCTCAACTGCAGCAACAGCTCCCAAAGCGAAGGAGCCAGGACCCAAAGACCTAGCTGGCCTGAAGGGCCCCCAGGGGGCCACCAAGCAGCCCCTCTCAATTTGGGTCTGGGGGCTTTCGTTGGGCATGGATACCTGAGAGGTACCTGCAAGGTTACAGTTCGCGGCCCGAGAAGCACTCTACGGCCAACATGCCCAACTGCAGCAACAGCTCCCAAAGCGAAGGAGCCAGGACCCAAAGACCTAGCTGGCCTGAAGGGCCCCCAGGGGGCCCCCAAGCAGCCCCTCTCAATTTGGGTCTGGGGGCTTTCGTTGGGCCGGGAACCTGGGAGATTCCTGCAAGGTTGCAGTTCGCGGCCCGAGAAGCACTCTCCGGCCAACATGCCCAACTGCAGCAACAGCTCCCAAAGCGAAGGAGCCAGGACCCAAAGACCTAGCTGGCCTGAAGGGCCCCCAGGGGGCCCCCAAGCAGCCCCTCTCAATTTGGGTCTGGGGGCTTTCATTGGGCATGGAACCTGTGAGATTCCTGCAAGGTTGCAGTTCGCGGCCGGAGAAGCACTCTCCGGCCAACATGCCCAACTGCAGCAACAGCTCCCAAAGCGAAGGAGCCAGGACCCAAAGACCTAGCTGGCCTGAAGTGCCCCCAGTGGGGCCCCAAGCAGCCCCTCTCCATTTGGGTCTGGGGGCTTTCGTTGGGCCGGGAACCTGGGAGAATTTTGCAAGGTTACAGTTCGCGGCCCGAGAAGCACTCTCCGGCCAACATGCCCAACTGCAGCAACAGCTCCCAAAGCGAAGGAGCCAGGACCCAAAGACCTAGCTGGCCTGAAGTGCCCCCAGGGGGTCCCCAAGCAGCCCCTCTCCATTTGGGTCTGGGGGCTTTCGTTGGGCGGGGAAACTGGGAGATTCATGCAAGGTTGCAGTTCGCGGCCCGAGAAGCACTCTCTGGCCAACATGCCCAACTGCAGCAACAGCTCCCAAAGCGAAGGAGCCAGGTCCCAAAGACCTAGCTGGCCTGAAGGGCCCCCAGGGGGCCCCCAAGCAGCCCCTCTCCATTTGGGTCTGGGGGCTTTCGTTGGGCCGGGAACCTGGGAGATTCCTGCAAGGTTGCAGTTCGCAGTCCGAGAAGCACTCTCCGGCCAACATGCCCAACTGCAGCAACAGCTCCCAAAGCGAAGGAGCCAGGACCCAAAGACCTAGCTGGCCTGAAGGGCCCCCAGGGGGCCCCCAAGCAGCCCCTCTCCATTTGGGTCTGGGGGTTTTCGTTAGGCCGGGAACCTGGGAGGTACCTGCAAGGTTGCAGTTCGCGGCCCGAGAAGCACTCTCCGGCCAACATGCCCAACTGCAGCAACAGCTCCCAAAGCGAAGGAGCCAGGACCCAAAGACCTAGCTGGCCTGAAGGGCCCCCAGGGGGCCCCCAAGCAGCCCCTCTCCATTTGGGTCTGGGGGCTTTCGTTGGGCCGGGAACCTGGGACGTACATGCAAGGTTGCAGTTCGCGGCCCGAGAAGCACTCTCCGGCCAACATGCTAAACTGCAGCAACAGCTCCCAAAGCGAAGGAGCCAGGACCCAAAGACCTAGCTGGCCTGAAGGGCCCCCAGGGGGCCACCAAGCAGCCCCTCTCAATTTGGGTCTGGGGGCTTTCGTTGGGCATGGATACCTGAGAGGTACCTGCAAGGTTACAGTTCGCGGCCCGAGAAGCACTCTCCGGCCAACATGCCCAACTGCAGCAACAGCTCCCAAAGCGAAGGAGCCAGGACCCAAAGACCTAGCTGGCCTGAAGGGCCCCCAGGGGGCCCCCAAGCAGCCCCTCTCCATTTGGGTCTGGGGGCTTTCGTTGGGCCGGGAACCTGGGAGATTCCTGCAAGGTTGCAGTTCGCGGCCCGAGAAGCACTCTCTGGCCAACATGCCCAACTGCAGCAACAGCTCCCAAAGCGAAGGAGCCAGGACACAAAGACCTAGCTGGCCTGAAGGGCCCCCAGGGGGCCACCAAGCAGCCCCTCTCCATTTGGGTCTGGGGGCTTTCGTTGGGCCGGGAACCTGGGAAATTCCTGCAAGGTTGCAGTTCGCATTCCGAGAAGCACTCTCCGGCCAACATGCTCAACTGCAGCAACAGCTCCCAAAGCGAAGGAGCCAGGACCCAAAGACCTAGCTGGCCTGAAGGGCCCCCAGGGGGCCCCCAAGCAGCCCCTCTCCATTTGGGTCTGGGGGCTTTCGTTGGGCCGGGAACCTGGGAGATTCCTGCAAGGTTGCAGTTCGCGGCCCGAGAAGCACTCTCCGGCCAACATGCTAAACTGCAGCAAAAGCTCCCAAACCGAAGGAGCCAGGACCCAAAGACCTAGCTGGCCTGAAGGGCCCCCAGGGGGGCCCCAAGGAGCCCCTCTCCATTTGGGTCTGGGGGCTTTCGTTAGGCCGGGAACTTGGGAGGTACCTGCAAGGTTGCAGTTCGCGGCCCGAGAAGCACTCTCCGGCAAACATGCCAAAAATCCAGCAACAGCTCCCAAAGCGAAGGAGCCAGGACCCAAAGACCTAGCTGGCCTGAAGGGCCCCCAGGGGGCCCCCAAGCAGCCCCTCTCCATTTGGGTCTGGGGGTTTTCGTTAGGCCGGGAACCTGGGAGGTACCTGCAAGGTTGCAGTTCGCGGCCCGAGAAGCACTCTCCGGCCAACATGCCCAACTGCAGCAACAGCTCCCAAAGCGAAGGAGCCAGGACCCAAAGACCTAGCTGGCCTGAAGGGCCCCCAGGGGGCCCCCAAGCAGCCCCTCTCAATTTGGGTCTGGGGGCTTTCGTTGGGCCGGGAACCTGGGAGGTACCTGCAAGGTTGCAGTTCGCGGCCCGAGAAGCACTCTCCGGCCAACATGCCCAACTGCAGCAACAGCTCCCAAAGCGAAGGAGCCAGGACCCAAAGACCTAGCTGGCCTGAAGGGCCCCCAGGGGGCCACCAAGCAGCCCCTCTCAATTTGGGTCTGGGGGCTTTCGTTGGGCATGGATACCTGAGAGGTACCTGCAAGTTTACAGTTCGCGGCCCGAGAAGCACTCTCTGGCCAACATGCCCAACTGCAGCAACAGCTCCCAAAGCGAAGGAGCCACGACCCAAAGACCTAGCTGGCCTGAAGGGCCCCCAGGGGGCCCCCAAGCAGCCCCTCTCCATTTGGGTCTGGGGGCTTTCATTGGGCCGGGAACCTGGGAGGTACCTGCAAGGTTGCAGTTCGCGGCCCGAGAAGCACTCTCCGGCCAACATGCCCAACTGCAGCAACAGCTCCCAAAGCGAAGGAGCCAGGACCCAAAGACCTAGCTGGCCTGAAGGGCCCTCAGGGGGCCACCAAGCAGCCCCTCTCAATTTGGGTCTGGGGGCTTTCGTTGGGCATGGATACCTGAGAGGTACCTGCAAGGTTACAGTTCGCGGCCCGAGAAGCACTCTCCGGCCAACATGCCCAACTGCAGCAACAGCTCCCAAAGCGAAGGAGCCAGGACCCAAAGACCTAGCTGGCCTGAAGGGCCCCCAGTGGGGCCCCAAGCAGCCCCTCTCCAGTTGGGTCTGGGGGCTTTCGTTGGGCCGGGAACCTGGGAGGTACCTGCAAGGTTGCAGTTCGCGGCCGGAGAAGCACTCTCCGGCCAGCATGCCCAACTGCAGCAACAGCTCCCAAAGCGAAGGAGCCAGGACCCAAAGACCTAGCTGGCCTGAAGGGCCCCCAGGGGGCCCCCAAGCAGCCCCTCTCCATTTGGGTCTGGGGGCTTTCGTTGGGCATGTATACCTGGGAGATTCCTGCAAGGTTACAGTTCGCGGCCCGAGAAGCACTCTCCGGCCAACATGCCCAACTGCAGCAACAGCTCCCAAACCGAAGGAGCCAGGACCCAAAGACCTAGCTGGCCTGAAGTGCCCCCAGGGGGTCCCCAAGCAGCCCCTCTCCATTTGGGTCTGGGGGCTTTCGTTGAGCGGGGAAACTGGGAGATTCATGCAAGGTTGCAGTTCGCGGCCGGAGAAGCACTCTCCGGCCAACATGCTCAACTGCAGCAACAGCTCCCAAACCGAAGGAGCCAGGACACAAAGACCTAGCTGGCCTGAAGGGCCCCCAGGGGGCCCCCAAGCAGCCCCTCTCAATTTGGGTCTGGGGGCTTTCGTTGGGCCGGGAACCTGGGAGATACCAGCAAGGTTGCAGTTCGCGGCCCGAGAAGCACTCTCCGGCCAACATGCCCAACTGCAGCAACAGCTCCCAAACCGAAGGAGCCAGGACCCAAAGACCTAGCTGGCCTGAAGGGCCCCCAGGGGGCCCCCAAGCAGCCCCTCTCCATTTGGGTCTGGGGGCTTTCGTTGGGCCGGGAACCTGGGAGAATCCTGCAAGGTTGCAGTTCGCGGCCCGAGAAGCACTCTCCGGCCAACATGCCCAACTGCAGCAACAGCTCCCAAAGCGAAGGAGCCAGGACCCAAAGACCTAGCTGGCCTGAAGGGCCCCCAGGGGGCCCCCAAGCAGCCCCTCTCAATTTGGGTCTGGGGGCTTTCGTTGGGCCGGGAACCTGGGAGGTACCTGCAAGGTTGCAGTTCGCGGCCGGAGAAGCACTCTCCGGCCAACATGCTCAACTGCAGCAACAGCTCCCAAACCGAAGGAGCCAGGACCCAAAGACCTAGCTGGCCTGAAGGGCCCCCAGGGGTCCCCCAAGCAGCCCCTCTCAATTTGGGTCTGGGGGCTTTCGTTGGTCCGGGAACCTGTGAAATTCCTGCAAGGTTGCAGTTCGCGGTCCGAGAAGCACTCTCCGGCCAACATGCCCAACTGCAGCAACAGCTCCCAAAGCGAAGGAGCCAGGACCCAAAGACCTAGCTGGCCTGAAGGGCCCCCAGGGGGCCCCCAAGCAGCCCCTCTCCATTTGGGTCTGGGGGCTTTCGTTGGGCCGGGAACCTGGGAGAATCCTGCAAGTTTGCAGTTCGCGGCCCGAGAAGCACTCTCCGGCCAACATGCCCAACTGCAGCAACAGCTCCCAAAGCGAAGGAGCCAGGACCCAAAGACCTAGCTGGCCTGAAGGGCCCCCAGGGGGCCCCCAAGCAGACCCTCTCAATTTGGGTATGGGGGCTTTCGTTGGGCCGGGAACCTGGGAGAATCCTGCAAGGTTGCAGTTCGCGGCCCGAGAAGCACTCTCCGGCCAACATGCCCAACTGCAGCAACAGCTCCCAAACCGAAGGAGCCAGGACCCAAAGACCTAGCTGGCCTGAAGGGCCCCCAGGGGGCCCCCAAGCAGCCCCTCTCCATTTGGGTCTGGGGGCTTTCGTTGGGCCGGGAACCTGGGAGATTCCTTCGAGGTTGCAGTTCGCGGCCCGAGAAGCACTCTCCGGCCAACATGGCCAACTGCAGCAACAGCTCCCAAAGCGAAGGAGCCAGGACACAAAGACCTAGCTGGCCTGAAGGGCCCCCATGGGGCCCCCAAGCAGCTCCTCTCCATTTGGGTCTGGGGGCTTTCGTTGGGCCGGGAACCTGGGAGGTACCTGCAAGGTTGCAGTTCGCGGCCGGAGAAGCACTCTCCGGCCAACATGCCCAACTGCAGCAACAGCTCCCAAAGCGAAGGAGCCAGGACCCAAAGACCTAGCTGGCCTGAAGGGCCCCCAGGGGGCCCCCAAGCAGCCCCTCTCAATTTGGGTCTGGGGGCTTTCGTTGGGCATGGATACCTGGGAGATTCCTGCAAGGTTACAGTTCGCGGCCCGAGAAGCACTCTCCGGCCAACATGCCCAACTGCAGCAACAGCTCCCAAAGCGAAGGAGCCAGGACCCAAAGACCTAGCTGGCCTGAAGTGCCCCCAGGGGGTCCCCAAGCAGCCCCTCTCCATTTGGGTCTGGGGGCTTTCGTTGAGCGGGGAAACTGGGAAATATATGCAAGGTTGCAGTTGGCGGCCCGAGAAGCACTCTCCGGCCAACATGCCCAACTGCAGCAACAGCTCCCAAAGCGAAGGAGCCAGGACACAAAGACCTAGCTGGCCTGAAGGGCCCCCAGGGGGCCACCAAGCAGCCCCTCTCCATTTGGGTCTGGGGGCTTTCGTTGGGCATGGATACCTGAGAGGTACCTGCAAGGTTGCAGTTCGCGGCCGGAGAAGCACTCTCCGGCCAACATGCTCAACTGCAGCAACAGCTCCCAAACCGAAGGAGCCAGGACCCAAAGACCTAGCTGGCCTGAAGGGCCCCCAGGGGGCCCCCAAGCAGCCCCTCTCAATTTGGGTCTGGGGGCTTTCGTTGGGCCGGGAACCTGTGAAATTCCTGCAAGGTTGCAGTCCGCGGTCCGAGAAGCACTCTCCGGCCAACATGCCCAACTGCAGCAACAGCTCCCAAAGCGAAGGAGCCAGGACCCAAAGACCTAGCTGGCCTGAAGGGCCCCCAGGGGGGCCCCAAGCAGACCCTCTCAATTTGGGTCTGGGGGCTTTCGTTGGGCCGGGAACCTGGGAGATTCATGCGAGGTTGCAGTTCGCGGCCCGAGAAGCACTCTCCGGCCAACATGCCCAACTGCAGCAACAGCTCCCAAAGCGAAGGAGCCAGGACCCAAAGACCTAGCTGGCCTGAAGGGCCCCCAGGGGGCCCCCAAGCAGCCCCTCTCCATTTGGGTCTGGGGGCTTTCGTTGGGCCGGGAACCTGGGAGAATCCTGCAAGGTTGCAGTTCGCGGCCCGAGAAGCACTCTCCGGCCAACATGCACAACTGCAGCAACAGCTCCCAAAGCGAAGGAGCCAGGACCCAAAGACCTAGCTGGCCTGAAGGGCCCCCAGGGGGCCCCCAAGCAGCCCATCTCAATTTGGGTCTGGGGGCTTTCGTTGGGCCGGGAACCTGGGAGATTCCTGCAAGGTTGCAGTTCGCGGCCCGAGAAGCACTCTCCGGCCAACATGCCCAACTGCAGCAACAGCTCCCAAAGCGAAGGAGCCAGGACCCAAAGACCTAGCTGGCCTGAAGGGCCCCCATGGGGCCCCCAAGGAGCTCCTCTCCATTTGGGTCTGGGGGCTTTAGTTGGGCCGGGAACCTGGGAGGTACCTGCAAGGTTGCAGTTCGCGGCCGGAGAAGCATTCTCCGGCCAGCATGCCCAACTGCAGCAACAGCTCCCAAAGCGAAGGAGCCAGGACCCAAAGACCTAGCTGGCCTGAAGGGCCCCCAGGGGGCCCCCAAGCAGCCCCTCTCCAGTTGGGTCTGGGGGCTTTCGTTGGGCATGTATACCTGGGAGGTACCTGCAAGGTTGCAGTTCGCGGCCCGAGAAGCACTCTCCGGCCAACATGCCCAACTGCAGCAACAGCTCCCAAAGCGAAGGAGCCAGGACCCAAAGACCTAGCTGGCCTGAAGTGCCCCCAGGGGGTCCCCAAGCAGCCCCTCTCCATTTGGGTCTGGGGGCTTTCGTTGGGCAGGGAACCTGGGAGATTCATGCAAGGTTGCAGTTCGCGGCCCGAGAAGCACTCTCCGGCCAACATGCCCAACTGCAGCAACAGCTCCCAAAGCGAAGGAGCCAGGACCCAAAGACCTAGCTGGCCTGAAGGGCCCCCAGGGGGCCCCCAAGCAGCCCCTCTCCATTTGGGTCTGGGGGCTTTCGTTGGGCCGGGAACCTGGGAGATTCCTTCGAGGTTGCAGTTCGCGGCCCGAGAAGCACTCTCCGGCCAACATGCCCAACTGCAGCAACAGCTCCCAAAGCGAAGGAGCCAGGACACAAAGACCTAGCTGGCCTGAAGGGCCCCCATGGGGCACCCAAGGAGCTCCTCTCCATTTGGGTCTGGGGGCTTTCGTTGGGCCGGGAACCTGGGAGGTACCTGCAAGGTTGCAGTTCGCGGCCGGAGAAGCACTCTCCAGCCAGCATGCCCAACTGCAGCAACAGCTCCCAAAGCGAAGGAGCCAGGACCCAAAGACCTAGCTGGCCTGAAGGGCCCCCAGGGGGCCCCCAAGCAGCCCCTCTCCATTTGGGTCTGGGGGCTTTCGTTGGGCATGTATACCTGGGAGATTCCTGCAAGGTTACAGTTCGCGGCCCGAGAAGCACTCTCCGGCCAACATGCCCAACTGCAGCAACAGCTCCCAAAGCGAAGGAGCCAGGACCCAAAGACCTAGCTGGCCTGAAGTGCCCCCAGGGGGTCCCCATGCAGCCCCTCTCCATTTGGGTCTGGGGGCTTTCGTTGAGCGGGGAACCTGGGAGATTCCTGCAAGGTTGCAGTTCGCGGCCCGAGAAGCACTCTCTGGCCAACATGCCCAACTGCAGCAACAGCTCCCAAACCGAAGGAGCCAGGACACAAAGACCTAGCTGGCCTGAAGGGCCCCCAGGGGGCCACCAAGCAGCCCCTCTCAATTTGGGTCTGGGGGCTTTCGTTGGGCATGGATACCTGAGAGGTACCTGCAAGGTTGCAGTTCGCGGCCGGAGAAGCACTCTCCGGCCAACATGCTCAACTGCAGCAACAGCTCCCAAACCGAAGGAGCCAGGACACAAAGACCTAGCTGGCCTGAAGGGCCCCCAGGGGGCCCCCAAGCAGCCCCTCTCAATTTGGGTCTGGGGGCTTTCGTTGGGCCGGGAACCTGTGAAATTCCTGCAAGGTTGCAGATCGCGGCCCGAGAAGCACTCTCCGGCCAACATGCCCAACTGCAGCAACAGCTCCCAAAGCGAAGGAGCCAGGACCCAAAGACCTAGCTGGCCTGAAGGGCCCCCAGGGGGCCCCCAAGCAGCCCCTCTCCATTTGGGTCTGGGGGCTTTCGTTGGGCATGGAACCTGGGAGATTCCTGCAAGGTTGCAGTTCGCGGCCCGAGAAGCACTCTCCGGCCAACATGCCCAACTGCAGCAACAGCTCCCAAACCGAAGGAGCCAGGACCCAAAGACCTAGCTGGCCTGAAGGGCCCCCAGGGGGCCCCCAAGCAGCCCCTCTCCATTTGGGTCTGGGGGCTTTCGTTGGGCCGGGAACCTGGGAGAATCCTGCAAGGTTGCAGTTCGCGGCCCGAGAAGCACTCTCCGGCCAACATGCCCAACTGCAGCAACAGCTCCCAAAGCGAAGGAGCCAGGACCCAAAGACCTAGCTGGCCTGAAGGGCCCCCAGGGGGCCCCCAAGCAGCCCATCTCAATTTGGGTCTGGGGGCTTTCGTTGGGCCGGGAATCTGTGAAATTCCTGCAAGGTTGCAGTTCGCGTTCCGAGAAGCACTCTCCGGCCAACATGCTCAACTGCAGCAACAGCTCCCAAACCGAAGGAGCCAGGACCCAAAGACCTAGCTGGCCTGAAGGGCCCCCAGGGGGCCCCCAAGCAGCCCCTCTCAATTTGGGTCTGGGGGCTTTCGTTGGGCCGGGAATCTGTGAAATTCCTGCAAGGTTGCAGTTCGCGTTCCGAGAAGCACTCTACGGCCAACATGCCCAACTGCAGCAACAGCTCCCAAAGCGAAGGAGCCAGGACCCAAAGACCTAGCTGGCCTGAAGGGCCCCCAGGGGGCCCCCAAGCAGCCCCTCTCCATTTGGGTCTGGGGGCTTTCGTTGGGCATGGAACCTGGGAGATTCCTGCAAGGTTGCAGTTCGCGGCCCGAGAAGCACTCTCCGGCCAACATGCCCAACTGCAGCAACAGCTCCCAAACCGAAGGAGCCAGGACCCAAAGACCTAGCTGGCCTGAAGGGCCCCCAGGGGGCCCCCAAGCAGCCCCTCTCAATTTGGGTCTGGGGGCTTTCGTTGGGCCGGGAACCTGGGAGAATCCTGCAAGGTTGCAGTTCGCGGCCCGAGAAGCACTCTCCGGCCAACATGCCCAACTGCAGCAACAGCTCCCAAAGCGAAGGAGCCAGGACCCAAAGACCTAGCTGGCCTGAAGGGCCCCCAGGGGGCCCCCAAGCAGCCCATCTCAATTTGGGTCTGGGGGCTTTCGTTGGGCCGGGAACCTGGGAGGTACCTGCAAGGTTGCAGTTCGCGGCCCGAGAAGCACTCTCCGGCCAACATGCTCAACTGCAGCAACAGCTCCCAAACCGAAGGAGCCAGGACCCAAAGACCTAGCTGGCCTGAAGGGCCCCCAGGGGGCCCCCAAGCAGCCCCTCTCCATTTGGGTCTGGGGGCTTTCGTTGGGCATGGAACCTGGGAGATTCCTGCAAGGTTGCAGTTCGCGGCCCGAGAAGCACTCTCCGGCCAACATGCCCAACTGCAGCAACAGCTCCCAAAGCGAAGGAGCCAGGACCCAAAGACCTAGCTGGCCTGAAGGGCCCCCAGGGGGCCCCCAAGCAGACCCTCTCCATTTGGGTCTGGGGGCTTTCGTTGGGCCGGGAACCTGGGAGAATCCTGCAAGGTTGCAGTTCGCGGCCCGAGAAGCACTCTCCGGCCAACATGCCAAACTGCAGCAACAGCTCAAAAACCGAAGGAGCCAGGACCCAAAGACCTAGCTGGCCTGAAGGGCCCCCAGGGGGCCCCCAAGCAGCCCCTCTCCATTTGGGTCTGGGGGCTTTCGTTGGGCCGGGAACCTGGGAGATTCCTTCGAGGTTGCAGTTCGCGGCCCGAGAAGCACTCTCCGCCCAACATGGCCAACTGCAGCAACAGCTCCCAAAGCGAAGGAGCCAGGACCCAAAGACCTAGCTGGCCTGAAGGGCCCCCATGGGGCACCCAAGGAGCTCCTCTCCATTTGGGTCTGGGGGCTTTCGTTGGGCCGGGAACCTGGGAGGTACCTGCAAGGTTGCAGTTCGCGGCCGGAGAAGCACTCTCCGGCCAACATGCCCAACTGCAGCAACAGCTCCCAAAGCGAAGGAGCCAGGACCCAAAGACCTAGATGGCCTGAAGGGCCCCCAGGGGGCCACCAAGCAGCCCCTCTCAATTTGGGTCTGGGGGCTTTCGTTGGGCATGGATACCTGAGAGGTACCTGCAAGGTTGCAGTTCGCGGCCGGAGAAGCACTCTCCGGCCAACATGCTCAACTGCAGCAACAGCTCCCAAACCGAAGGAGCCAGGACCCAAAGACCTAGCTGGCCTGAAGGGCCCCCATGGGGCCCCCAAGCAGCCCCTCTCAATTTGGGTCTGGGAGCTTTCGTTGGGCGGGGAACCTGTGAAATTCCTGCAAGGTTGCAGTTCGCGGTCCGAGAAGCACTCTCCGGCCAACATGCCCAACTGCAGCAACAGCTCCCAAAGCGAAGGAGCCAGGACACAAAGACCTAGCTGGCCTGAAGGGCCCCCAGGGGGCCCCCAAGCAGCCCCTCTCCATTTGGGTCTGGGGGCTTTCGTTGGGCCGGGAACCTGGGAGATTCCTGCAAGGTTGCAGTTCGCGGCCCGAGAAGCACTCTCTGGCCAACATGCCCAACTGCAGCAACAGCTCCCAAAGCGAAGGAGCCAGGACCCAAAGACCTAGCTGGCCTGAAGGGCCCCCAGGGGGGCCCCAAGCAGCCCCTCTCAATTTGGGTCTGGGGGCTTTCGTTGGGCCGGGAACCTGGGAGATTCCTGCAAGGTTGCAGTTCGCGGCCCGAGAAGCACTCTCCGGCCAACATGCACAACTGCAGCAACAGCTCCCAAACCGAAGGAGCCAGGACCCAAAGACCTAGCTGGCCTGAAGGGCCCCCAGGGGGCCCCCAAGCAGCCCCTCTCCATTTGGGTCTGGGGGCTTTCGTTGGGCTGGGAACCTGGGAGATTCCTGCGAGGTTGCAGTTCGCGGCCCGAGAAGCACTCTCCGGCCAACATGCCCAACTGCAGCAACAGCTCCCAAAGCGAAGGAGCCAGGACCCAAAGACCTAGCTGGCCTGAAGGGCCCCCATGGGGCCCCCAAGGAGCTCCTCTCCATTTGGGTCTGGGGGCTTTAGTTGGGCCGGGAACCTGGGAGGTACCTGCAAGGTTGCAGTTCGCGGCCAGAGAAGCACTCTCCGGCCAGCATGCCCAACTGCAGCAACAGCTCCTAAACCGAAGGAGCCAGGACCCAAAGACCTAGCTGGCCTGAAGGGCCCCCAGGGGGCCCCCAAGCAGCCCCTCTCCAGTTGGGTCTGGGGGCTTTCGTTGGGCATGTATACCTGGGAGGTACCTTCAAGGTTACAGTTCGCGGCCCGAGAAGCACTCTCCGGCCAACATGCCCAACTGCAGCAACAGCTCCCAAAGCGAAGGAGCCAGGACCCAAAGACCTAGCTGGCCTGAAGGGCCCCCAGGGGGGCCCCAAGCAGACCCTCTCAATTTGGGTCTGGGGGCTTTCGTTGGGCTGGGAACCTGGGAGATTCCTGCAAGGTTGCAGTTCGCGGCCCGAGAAGCACTCTCCGGCCAACATGCCCAACTGCAGCAACAGCTCCCAAACCGAAGGAGCCAGGACCCAAAGACCTAGCTGGCCTGAAGGGCCCCCAGGGGGCCCCCAAGCAGCCCCTCTCCATTTGGGTCTGGGGGCTTTCGTTGGGCCGGGAACCTGGGAGAATCCTGCAAGGTTGCAGTTCGCGGCCCGAGAAGCACTCTCCGGCCAACATGCACAACTGCAGCAACAGCTCCCAAAGCGAAGGAGCCAGGACCCAAAGACCTAGCTGGCCTGAAGGGCCCCCAGGGGGCCCCCAAGCAGCCCCTCTCCATTTGGGTCTGGGGGCTTTCGTTGGGCTGGGAACCTGGGAGATTCCTGCGAGGTTGCAGTTCGCGGCCCGAGAAGCACTCTCCGGCCAACATGCCCAACTGCAGCAACAGCTCCCAAAGCGAAGGAGCCAGGACCCAAAGACCTAGCTGGCCTGAAGTGCCCCCAGGGGGCCCCCAAGCAGCCCCTCTCCAGTTGGGTCTGGGGGCTTTCGTTGGGCGGGGAACCTGGGAGATTCATGCAAGGTTGCAGTTCGCGGCCCGAGAAGCACTCTCCGGCCAACATGCCCAACTGCAGCAACAGCTCCCAAAGCGAAGGAGCCAGGACCCAAAGACCTAGCTGGCCTGAAGGGCCCCCAGGGGGCCCCCAAGCAGCCCCTCTCAATTTGGGTCTGGGGGCTTTCGTTGGGCCGGGAACCTGGGAGATTCCTGAAAGGTTGCAGTTCGCGGCCCGAGAAGCACTCTCCGGCCAACATGCACAACTGCAGCAACAGCTCCCAAAGCGAAGGAGCCAGGACCCAAAGACCTAGCTGGCCTGAAGGGCCCCCATGGGGCCCCCAAGGAGCTCCTCTCCATTTGGGTCTGGGGGCTTTAGTTGGGCCGGGAACCTGGGAGGTACCTGCAAGGTTGCAGTTCGCGGCCGGAGAAGCACTCTCCGGCCAGCATGCCCAACTGCAGCAACAGCTCCCAAAGCGAAGGAGCCAGGACCCAAAGACCTAGATGGCCTGAAGGGCCCCCAGGGGGCCCCCAAGCAGCCCCTCTCCAGTTGGGTCTGGGGGCTTTCGTTGGGCATGTATACCTGGGAGGTACCTGCAAGGTTACAGTTCGCGGCCCGAGAAGCACTCTCCGGCCAACATGCCCAACTGCAGCAACAGCTCCCAAAGCGAAGGAGCCAGGACCCAAAGACCTAGCTGGCCTGAAGTGCCCCCAGGGGGCCCCCAAGCAGCCCCTCTCCATTTGGGTCTGGGGGCTTTCATTGGGCGGGGAACCTGGGAGATTCATGCAAGGTTGCAGTTCGCGGCCCGAGAAGCACTCTCCGGCCAACATGCCCAACTGCAGCAACAGCTCCCAAACCGAAGGAGCCAGGACCCAAAGACCTAGCTGGCCTGAAGGGCCCCCAGGGGGCCCCCAAGCAGCCCCTCTCAATTTGGGTCTGGGGGCTTTCGTTGGGCCGGGAACCTGGGAGATTCCTGAAAGGTTGCAGTTCGCGGCCCGAGAAGCACTCTCCGGCCAACATGCCCAACTGCAGCAACAGCTCCCAAACCGAAGGAGCCAGGACCCAAAGACCTAGCTGGCCTGAAGGGCCCCCAGGGGGCCCCCAAGCAGCCCCTCTCCATTTGGGTCTGGGGGCTTTCGTTGGGCCGGGAACCTGGGAGATTCATGCAAGGTTGCAGTTCGCGGCCCGAGAAGCACTCTCCGGCCAACATGCCCAACTGCAGCAACAGCTCCCAAACCGAAGGAGCCAGGACACAAAGACCTAGCTGGCCTGAAGGGCCCCCAGGGGGCCCCCAAGCAGCCCCTCTCCATTTGGGTCTGGGGGCTTTCGTTGGGCCGGGAACCTGGGAGAATCCTGCAAGGTTGCAGTTCGCGGCCCGAGAAGCACTCTCCGGCCAACATGCCCAACTGCAGCAACAGCTCCCAAAGCGAAGGAGCCAGGACCCAAAGACCTAGCTGGCCTGAAGGGCCCCCAGGGGGCCCCCAAGCAGCCCCTCTCCATTTGGGTCTGGGGGCTTTCGTTGGGCCGGGAACCTGGGAGAATCCTGCGAGGTTGCAGTTCGCGGCCCGAGAAGCACTCTCCGCCCAACATGCCCAACTGCAGCAACAGCTCCCAAAGCGAAGGAGCCAGGACCCAAAGACCTAGCTGGCCTGAAGTGCCCCCAGGGGGTCCCCAAGCAGCCCCTCTCCATTTGGGTCTGGGGGCTTTCGTTGGGCGGGGAAACTGGGAGATTCATGCAAGGTTGCAGTTCGCGGCCCGAGAAGCACTCTCTGGCCAACATGCCCAACTGCAGCAACAGCTCCCAAAGCGAAGGAGCCAGGACACAAAGACCTAGCTGGCCTGAAGGGCCCCCAGGGGGCCACCAAGCAGCCCCTCTCCAGTTGGGTCTGGGGGCTTTCGTTGGGCATGGATACCTGAGAGGTACCTGCAAGGTTACAGTTCGCGGCCCGAGAAGCACTCTCCGGCCAACATGCTCAACTGCAGCAACAGCTCCCAAAGCGAAGGAGCCAGGACCCAAAGACCTAGCTGACCTGAAGGGCCCCCAGGGGGCCCCCAAGCAGCCCCTCTCAATTTGGGTCTGGGGGCTTTCGTTGGGCCGGGAAACTGGGAGATTCCTGCAAGGTTGCAGTTCGCGGCCCGAGAAGCACTCTCCGGCCAACATGCCCAACTGCAGCAACAGCTCCCAAAGCGAAGGAGCCAGGACCCAAAGACCTAGCTGGCCTGAAGGGCCCCCAGGGGGCCCCAAGCAGCCCCTCACCATTTGGGTCTGGGGGCTTTCGTTGGGCCGGGAACCTGGGAGAATCCTGCAAGGTTGCAGTTCGCGGCCCGAGAAGCACTCTCCGGCCAACATGCCCAACTGCAGCAACAGCTCCCAAAGCGAAGGAGCCAGGACCCAAAGACCTAGCTGGCCTGAAGGGCCCCCAGGGGGGCCCCAAGCAGCCCCTCTCAATTTGGGTCTGGGGGCTTTCGTTGGGCCGGGAACCTGGTAGAATCCTGCAAGGTTGCAGTTCGCGGCCCGAGAAGCACTCTCCGGCCAACATGCCCAACTGCAGCAACAGCTCCCAAAGCGAAGGAGCCAGGACCCAAAGACCTAGCTGGCCTGAAGGGCCCCCAGGGGGCCCCCAAGCAGCCCCTCTCCATTTGGGTCTGGGGGCTTTCGTTGGGCCGGGAACCTGGGAGATTCCTGCAAGGTTGCAGTTCGCGGCCCGAGAAGCACTCTCCGGCCAACATGCCCAACTGCAGCAACAGCTCCCAAAGCGAAGGAGCCAGGACCCAAAGACCTAGCTGGCCTGAAGGGCCCCCAGGGGGCCCCCAAGCAGCCCCTCTCAATTTGGGTCTGGGGGCTTTCGTTGGGCTGGGAACCTGGGAGATTCCTGCGAGGTTGCAGTTGGCGGCCCGAGAAGCACTCTCCGGCCAACATGCCCAACTGCAGCAACAGCTCCCAAAGCGAAGGAGCCAGGACCCAAAGACCTAGCTGGCCTGAAGGGCCCCCAGAAGGCCCAAAGCAGCCCCTCTCCATTTGGGTCTGGGGGCTTTCGTTGGGCATGTATACCTGAGAGGTACCTGCAAGTTACAGTTCGCGGCCCGAGAAGAACTCTCCGGCCAACATGCCCAACTGCAGCAACAGCTCCCAAAGCGAAGGAGCCAGGACCCAAAGACCTAGCTGGCCTGAAGGGCCCCCAGGGGGCCCCCAAGCAGCCCTTCTCCATTTGGGTCTGGGGGTTTTCGTTGGGCCGGGAACCTGGTAGGTACCTGCAAGGTTGCAGTTCGCGGCCAGAGAAGCACTCTCCGGCCAACATGCCCAACTGCAGCAACAGCTCCCAAACCGAAGGAGCCAGGACCCAAAGACCTAGCTGGCCTGAAGGGCCTCCAGGGGGGCCCCAAGCAGCCCCTCTCCATTTGGGTCTGGGGGCTTTCGTTGGGCCGGGAACCTGGGAGGTACCTGCAAGGTTGCAGTTCGCGGCCCGAGAAGCACTCTCCGGCCAACATGCCCAACTGCAGCAACAGCTCCCAAAGCGAAGGAGCCAGGACCCAAAGACCTAGCTGGCCTGAAGGGCCCCCAGGGGGCCCCCAAGCAGCCCCTCTCCATTTGGGTCTGGGGGCTTTCGTTGGGCCGGGAACCTGGGAGAATCCTGCAAGGTTACAGTTCGCGGCCCGAGAAGCACTCTCCGGCCAACATGCCCAACTGCAGCAACAGCTCCCAAAGCGAAGGAGCCAGGACCCAAAGACCTAGCTGGCCTGAAGGGCCTCCAGGGGGCCCCAAGCAGCCCCTCTCCATTTGGGTCTGGGGGCTTTCTTTAGGCTGAGAACCTGGGAGATAGCAGCAAGTTTGCAGTTCGCGGCCCGAGAAGCACTCTCCGGCCAACATGCCCAATATCCAGCAACAGCTCCCAAAGCGAAGGAGCCAGGACCCAAAGACCTAGCTGGCCTGAAGGGCCCCCAGAAGGCCACCAAGCAGCCCCTCTCCATTTGGGTCTGGGGGCTTTCGTTGGGCATGTATACCTGAGAGGTACCTGCAAGTTACAGTTCGCGGCCCGAGAAGCACTCTCCGCCCAACATGCCCAACTGCAGCAACAGCTCCCAAAGCGAAGGAGCCAGGACCCAAAGACCTAGCTGGCCTGAAGGGCCCCCAGGGGGCCCCCAAGCAGCCCCTCTCCATTGGGGTCTGGGGGCTTTAGTTGGGCCGGGAACCTGGGAGAATCCTGCAAGGTTGCAGTTCACGGCCGGAGAAGCACTCTCCGGCCAGCATGCCCAACTGCAGCAACAGCTCCCAAAGCGAAGGAGCCAGGACCCAAAGACCTAGCTGGCCTGAAGGGCCCCCAGGGGGCCCCCAAGCAGCCCCTCTCCATTTGGGTCTGGGGGCTTTCGTTGGGCCGGGAACCTGGGAGAATCCTGCAAGGTTAGAGTTCGCGGCCGGAGAAGCACTCTCCGGCCAACATGCCCAACTGCAGCAACAGCTCCCAAACCGAAGGAGCCAGGACACAAAGACCTAGCTGGCCTGAAGGGCCCCCAGGGGGCCCCCAAGCAGCCCCTCTCCATTTGGGTCTGGGGGCTTTCGTTGGGCCGGGAAACTGGGAGATTCCTGCGAGGTTGCAGTTCGCGGCCCGAGAAGCACTCTCCGTCCAACATGCCCAACTGCAGCAACAGCTCCCAAAGCGAAGGAGCCAGGACACAAAGACCTAGCTGGCCTGAAGGGCCCCCATGGGGCACCCAAGGAGCTCCTCTCCATTTGGGTCTGGGGGCTTTCGTTGGGCCGGGAACCTGGGAGGTACCTGCAAGGTTGCAGTTCGCGGCCCGAGAAGCAGTCTCCGGCCAGCATGCCCAACTGCAGCAACAGCTCCCAAAGCGAAGGAGCCAGGACCCAAAGACCTAGCTGGCCTGAAGGGCCCCCAGGGGGCCCCCAAGCAGCCCCTCTCAATTTGGGTCTGGGGGCTTTCGTTGGGCATGTATACCTGGGAGGTACCTGCAAGGTTACAGTTCGCGGCCCGAGAAGCACTCTCCGGCCAACATGCCCAACTGCAGCAACAGCTCCCAAAGCGAAGGAGCCAGGACCCAAAGACCTAGCTGGCCTGAAGTGCCCCCAGGGGGTCCCCAAGCAGCCCCTCTCCATTTGGGTCTGGGGGCTTTCGTTGGGCGGGGAAACTGGGAGATTCCTGCAAGGTTGCAGTTCGCGGCCCGAGAAGCACTCTCTGGCCAACATGCCCAACTGCAGCAACAGCTCCCAAAGCGAAGGAGCCAGGACACAAAGACCTAGCTGGCCTGAAGGGCCCCCAGGGGGCCACCAAGCAGCCCCTCTCAATTTGGGTCTGGGGGCTTTCGTTGGGCATGGATACCTGAGAGGTACCAGCAAGGTTACATTTCGCGGCCGGAGAAGCACTCTCCGGCCAACATGCCCAACTGCAGCAACAGCTCCCAAAGCGAAGGAGCCAGGACCCAAAGACCTAGCTGGCCTGAAGGGCCCCCAGGGGGTCCCCAAGCAGCCCCTCTCCATTTGGGTCTGGGGGCTTTCGTTGAGCGGGGAAACTGGGAAATTCATGCAAGGTTGCAGTTCGCGGCCCGAGAAGCACTCTCTGGCCAACATGCACAACTGCAGCAACAGCTCCCAAAGCGAAGGAGCCAGGACACAAAGACCTAGCTGGCCTGAAGGGCCCCCAGGGGGCCCCCAAGCAGCCCATCTCAATTTGGGTCTGGGGGCTTTAGTTGGGCCGGGAACCTGGGAGGTACCTGCAAGGTTGCAGTTCGCGGCCGGAGAAGCACTCTCCGGCCAGCATGCCCAACTGCAGCAACAGCTCCCAAAGCGAAGGAGCCAGGACCCAAAGACCTAGATGGCCTGAAGGGCCCCCAGGGGGCCCCCAAGCAGCCCCTCTCCAGTTGGGTCTGGGGGCTTTCGTTGGACATGTATACCTGGGAGGTACCTGCAAGGTTACAGTTCGCGGCCCGAGAATCACTCTCCGGCCAACATGCCCAACTGCAGCAACAGCTCCCAAACCGAAGGAGCCAGGACCCAAAGACCTAGCTGGCCTGAAGGGCCCCCAGGGGGCCCCCAAGCAGCCCCTCTCCATTTGGGTCTGGGGGCTTTCGTTGGGCCGGGAACCTGGGAGATTCCTGCAAGGTTGCAGTTCGCGGCCCGAGAAGCACTCTCCGGCCAACATGCCCAACTGCAGCAACAGCTCCCAAAGCGAAGGAGCCAGGACCCAAAGACCTAGCTGGCCTGAAGGGCCCCCAGGGGGGCCCCAAGCAGCCCCTCTCAATTTGGGTCTGGGGGCTTTCGTTGGGCCGGGAACCTGGGAGAATCCTGCAAGGTTGCAGTTCGCGGCCCGAGAAGCACTCTCCGGCCAACATGCCCAACTGCAGCAACAGCTCCCAAAGCGAAGGAGCCAGGACCCAAAGACCTAGCTGGCCTGAAGGGCCCCCAGGGGGCCCCCAAGCAGCCCCTCTCCATTTGGGTCTGGGGGCTTTCGTTGGGCCGGGAACCTGGGAGAATCCTGCAAGGTTGCAGTTCGCGGCCCGAGAAGCACTCTCCGGCCAACATGCCCAACTGCAGCAACAGCTCCCAAAGCGAAGGAGCCAGGACCCAAAGACCTAGCTGGCCTGAAGGGCCCCCAGGGGGCCCCCAAGCAGCCCATCTCAATTTGGGTCTGGGGGCTTTAGTTGGGCCGGGAACCTGGGAGGTACCTGCAAGGTTGCAGTTCGCGGCCGGAGAAGCACTCTCCGGCCAGCATGCCCAACTGCAGCAACAGCTCCCAAAGCGAAGGAGCCAGGACCCAAAGACCTAGATGGCCTGAAGGGCCCCCAGGGGGCCCCCAAGCAGCCCCTCTCCAGTTGGGTCTGGGGGCTTTCGTTGGGCATGTATACCTGGGAGGTACCTGCAAGGTTACAGTTCGCGGCCCGAGAAGCACTCTCCGGCCAACATGCCCAACTGCAGCAACAGCTCCCAAACCGAAGGAGCCAGGACCCAAAGACCTAGCTGGCCTGAAGGGCCCCCAGGGGGCCCCCAAGCAGCCCCTCTCAATTTGGGTCTGGGGGCTTTCTTTAGGCTGAGAACCTGGGATATACCAGCAAGGTTGCAGTTGGCGGCCCGAGAAGCACTCTCCGGCCAACATGCCCAATATCCAGCAACAGCTCCCAAAGCGAAGGAGCCAGGACCCAAAGACCTAGCTGGCCTGAAGGGCCCCCAGAAGGCCCAAAGCAGCCCCTCTCCATTTGGGTCTGGGGGCTTTCGTTGGGCATGTATACCTGAGAGGTACCTGCAAGTTACAGTTCGCGGCCCGAGAAGAACTCTCCGGCCAACATGCCCAACTGCAGCAACAGCTCCCAAAGCGAAGGAGCCAGGACCCAAAGACCTAGCTGGCCTGAAGGGCCCCCAGGGGGCCACCAAGCAGCCCTTCTCCATTTGGGTCTGGGGGTTTTCGTTGGGCCGGGAACCTGGTAGGTACCTGCAAGGTTGCAGTTCGCGGCCAGAGAAGCACTCTCCGGCCAACATGCCCAACTGCAGCAACAGCTCCCAAACCGAAGGAGCCAGGACCCAAAGACCTAGCTGGCCTGAAGGGCCTCCAGGGGGGCCCCAAGCAGCCCCTCTCCATTTGGGTCTGGGGGCTTTCGTTGGGCCGGGAACCTGGGAGGTACCTGCAAGGTTGCAGTTCGCGGCCCGAGAAGCACTCTCCGGCCAACATGCCCAACTGCAGCAACAGCTCCCAAAGCGAAGGAGCCAGGACCCAAAGACCTAGCTGGCCTGAAGGGCCCCCAGGGGGCCCCCAAGCAGCCCCTCTCCATTTGGGTCTGGGGGCTTTCGTTGGGCCGGGAACCTGGGAGAATCCTGCAAGGTTACAGTTCGCGGCCCAAGAAGCACTCTCCGGCCAACATGCCCAACTGCAGCAACAGCTCCCAAAGCGAAGGAGCCAGGACCCAAAGACCTAGCTGGCCTGAAGGGCCTCCAGGGGCCCCCAAGCAGCCCCTCTCCATTTGGGTCTGGGGGCTTTCTTTAGGCTGAGAACCTGGGAGATAGCAGCAAGTTTGCAGTTCGCGGCCCGAGAAGCACTCTCCGGCCAACATGCCCAATATCCAGCAACAGCTCCCAAAGCGAAGGAGCCAGGACCCAAAGACCTAGCTGGCCTGAAGGGCCCCCAGAAGGCCACCAAGCAGCCCCTCTCCATTTGGGTCTGGGGGCTTTCGTTGGGCATGTATACCTGAGAGGTACCTGCAAGTTACAGTTCGTGGCCCGAGAAGCACTCTCCGGCCAATATGCCCAACTGCAGCAACAGCTCCCAAAGCGAAGGAGCCAGGACCCAAAGACCTAGCTGGCCTGAAGGGCCCCCAGGGGGCCCCCAAGCAGCCCCTCTCCATTTGGGTCTGGGGGCTTTAGTTGGGCCGGGAACCTGGGAGAATCCTGCAAGGTTGCAGTTCACGGCCGGAGAAGCACTCTCCGGCCAGCATGCCCAACTGCAGCAACAGCTCCCAAAGCGAAGGAGCCAGGACCCAAAGACCTAGCTGGCCTGAAGGGCCCCCAGGGGGCCCCCAAGCAGCCCCTCTCCATTTGGGTCTGGGGGCTTTCGTTGGGCCGGGAACCTGGGAGAATCCTGCAAGGTTAGAGTTCGCGGCCGGAGAAGCACTCTCCGGCCAACATGCCCAACTGCAGCAACAGCTCCCAAACCGAAGGAGCCAGGACACAAAGACCTAGCTGGCCTGAAGGGCCCCCAGGGGGCCCCCAAGCAGCCCCTCTCCATTTGGGTCTGGGGGCTTTCGTTGGGCCGGGAAACTGGGAGATTCCTGCGAGGTTGCAGTTCGCGGCCCGAGAAGCACTCTCCGTCCAACATGCCCAACTGCAGCAACAGCTCCCAAAGCGAAGGAGCCAGGACACAAAGACCTAGCTGGCCTGAAGGGCCCCCATGGGGCACCCAAGGAGCTCCTCTCCATTTGGGTCTGGGGGCTTTCGTTGGGCCGGGAACCTGGGAGGTACCTGCAAGGTTGCAGTTCGCGGCCCGAGAAGCACTCTCCGGCCAACATGCCCAACTGCAGCAACAGCTCCCAAAGCGAAGGAGCCAGGACCCAAAGACCTAGCTGGCCTGAAGGGCCCCCAGGGGGCCCCCAAGCAGCCCCTCTCCATTTGGGTCTGGGGGCTTTCGTTGGGCCGGGAACCTGGGAGAATCCTGCAAGGTTACAGTTCGCGGCCCGAGAAGCACTCTCCGGCCAACATGCCCAACTGCAGCAACAGCTCCCAAAGCGAAGGAGCCAGGACCCAAAGACCTAGCTGGCCTGAAGGGCCTCCAGGGGGCCCCAAGCAGCCCCTCTCCATTTGGGTCTGGGGGCTTTCTTTAGGCTGAGAACCTGGGAGATAGCAGCAAGTTTGCAGTTCGCGGCCCGAGAAGCACTCTCCGGCCAACATGCCCAATATCCAGCAACAGCTCCCAAAGCGAAGGAGCCAGGACCCAAAGACCTAGCTGGCCTGAAGGGCCCCCAGAAGGCCACCAAGCAGCCCCTCTCCATTTGGGTCTGGGGGCTTTCGTTGGGCATGTATACCTGAGAGGTACCTACAAGTTACAGTTCGCGGCCCGAGAAGCACTCTCCGGCCAATATGCCCAACTGCAGCAACAGCTCCCAAAGCGAAGGAGCCAGGACCCAAAGACCTAGCTGGCCTGAAGGGCCCCCAGGGGGCCCCCAAGCAGCCCCTCTCCATTTGGGTCTGGGGGCTTTAGTTGGGCCGGGAACCTGGGAGAATCCTGCAAGGTTGCAGTTCACGGCCGGAGAAGCACTCTCCGGCCAGCATGCCCAACTGCAGCAACAGCTCCCAAAGCGAAGGAGCCAGGACCCAAAGACCTAGCTGGCCTGAAGGGCCCCCAGGGGGCCCCCAAGCAGCCCCTCTCCATTTGGGTCTGGGGGCTTTCGTTGGGCCGGGAACCTGGGAGAATCCTGCAAGGTTAGAGTTCGCGGCCGGAGAAGCACTCTCCGGCCAACATGCCCAACTGCAGCAACAGCTCCCAAACCGAAGGAGCCAGGACACAAAGACCTAGCTGGCCTGAAGGGCCCCCAGGGGGCCCCCAAGCAGCCCCTCTCCATTTGGGTCTGGGGGCTTTCGTTGGGCCGGGAAACTGGGAGATTCCTGCGAGGTTGCAGTTCGCGGCCCGAGAAGCACTCTCCGTCCAACATGCCCAACTGCAGCAACAGCTCCCAAAGCGAAGGAGCCAGGACACAAAGACCTAGCTGGCCTGAAGGGCCCCCATGGGGCACCCAAGGAGCTCCTCTCCATTTGGGTCTGGGGGCTTTCGTTGGGCCGGGAACCTGGGAGGTACCTGCAAGGTTGCAGTTCGCGGCCCGAGAAGCACTCTCCGGCCAGCATGCCCAACTGCAGCAACAGCTCCCAAAGCGAAGGAGCCAGGACCCAAAGACCTAGCTGGCCTGAAGGGCCCCCAGGGGGCCCCCAAGCAGCCCCTCTCAATTTGGGTCTGGGGGCTTTCGTTGGGCATGTATACCTGGGAGGTACCTGCAAGGTTACAGTTCGCGGCCCGAGAAGCACTCTCCGGCCAACATGCCCAACTGCAGCAACAGCTCCCAAAGCGAAGGAGCCAGGACCCAAAGACCTAGCTGGCCTGAAGTGCCCCCAGGGGGTCCCCAAGCAGCCCCTCTCCATTTGGGTCTGGGGGCTTTCGTTGGGCGGGGAAACTGGGAGATTCCTGCAAGGTTGCAGTTCGCGGCCCGAGAAGCACTCTCTGGCCAACATGCCCAACTGCAGCAACAGCTCCCAAAGCGAAGGAGCCAGGACACAAAGACCTAGCTGGCCTGAAGGGCCCCCAGGGGGCCACCAAGCAGCCCCTCTCAATTTGGGTCTGGGGGCTTTCGTTGGGCATGGATACCTGAGAAGTACCAGCAAGTTTACAGTTCGCGGCCGGAGAAGCACTCTCCGGCCAACATGCTCAACTGCAGCAACAGCTCCCAAACCGAAGGAGCCAGGACCCAAAGACCTAGCTGGCCTGAAGGGCCCCCAGGGGGCCCCTAAGCAGCCCCTCTCAATTTGGGTCTAGGGGCTTTCGTTGGGCCGGGAACCTGGGAAATTCCTGCAAGGTTGCAGTTCGCGGTCCGAGAAGCACTCTCCGGCCAACATGCCCAACTGCAGCAACAGCTCCCAAAGCGAAGGAGCCAGGACCCAAAGACCTAGCTGGCCTGAAGGGCCCCCAGGGGGGCCCCAAGCAGCCCCTCTCAATTTGGGTCTGGGGGCTTTCGTTGGGCCGGGAACCTGGGAGAATCCTGCAAGGTTGCAGTTCGCGGCCCGAGAAGCACTCTCCGGCCAACATGCCCAACTGCAGCAACAGCTCCCAAACCGAAGGAGCCAGGACCCAAAGACCTAGCTGGCCTGAAGGGCCTCCAGGGGGGCCCCAAGCAGCCCCTCTCAATTTGGGTCTGGGGGCTTTCGTTGGGCCGGGAACCTGGGAGGCACCTGCAAGGTTGCAGTTCGCGGCCCGAGAAGCACTCTCCGGCCAACATGCCCAACTGCAGCAACAGCTCCCAAACCGAAGGAGCCAGGACCCAAAGACCTAGCTGGCCTGAAGGGCCCCCAGGGGGCCCCCAAGCAGCCCCTCTCCATTTGGGTCTGGGGGCTTTCGTTGGGCCGGGAACCTGGGAGATTCCTGCGAGGTTGCAGTTCGCGGCCCGAGAAGCACTCTCCGCCCAACATGCCCAACTGCAGCAACAGCTCCCAAAGCGAAGGAGCCAGGACCCAAAGACCTAGCTGGCCTGAAGGGCCCCCAGGGGGCCCCCAAGCAGCCCCTCTCCATTTGGTTCTGGGGGCTTTTGTTGGGCCGGGAACCTGGGAGATTCCTGCAAGGTTGCAGTTCGAGGCCCGAGAAGCACTCTCCGGCCAACATGCCCAACTGCAGCAACAGCTCCCAAACCGAAGGAGCCAGGACACAAAGACCTAGCTGGCCTGAAAGGCCTCCAGGGGGCCCCAAGCAGCCCCTCTCCATTTGGGTCTGGGGGCTTTCTTTAGGCTGAGAACCTGGGAGATACCAGCAAGGTTGCAGTTCGCGGCCCGAGAAGCACTCTCCGTCCAACATGCCCAATATCCAGCAACAGCTCCCAAAGCGAAGGAGCCAGGACCCAAAGACCTAGCTGGCCTGAAGGGCCCCCAGGGGGCCCCCAAGCAGCCCCTCTCCATTTGGTTCTGGGGGCTTTCGTTGGGCATGTATACCTGAGAGGTACCTGCAAGGTTACAGTTCGCGGCCCGAGAAGCACTCTCCGCCCAATATGCCCAACTGCAGAAACAGCTCCCAAACCGAAGGAGCCAGGACCCAAAGACCTAGCTGGCCTGAAGGGCCCCCAGGGGGCCACCAAGCAGCCCTTCTCCATTTGGGTCTGGGGGTTTTCGTTGGGCCGGGAACCTGGTAGGTACCTGCAAGGTTGCAGTTCGCGGCCAGAGAAGCACTCTCCGGCCAACATGCCCAACTGCAGCAACAGCTCCCAAACCGAAGGAGCCAGGACCCAAAGACCTAGCTGGCCTGAAGGGCCTCCAGGGGGGCCCCAAGCAGCCCCTCTCCATTTGGGTCTGGGGGCTTTCGTTGGGCCGGGAACCTGGGAGGTACCTGCAAGGTTGCAGTTCGCGGCCCGAGAAGCACTCTCCGGCCAACATGCCCAACTGCAGCAACAGCTCCCAAAGCGAAGGAGCCAGGACCCAAAGACCTAGCTGGCCTGAAGGGCCCCCAGGGGGCCCCCAAGCAGCCCCTCTCCATTTGGGTCTGGGGGCTTTCGTTGGGCCGGGAACCTGGGAGAATCCTGCAAGGTTACAGTTCGCGGCCCGAGAAGCACTCTCCGGCCAACATGCCCAACTGCAGCAACAGCTCCCAAAGCGAAGGAGCCAGGACCCAAAGACCTAGCTGGCCTGAAGGGCCTCCAGGGGGCCCCAAGCAGCCCCTCTCCATTTGGGTCTGGGGGCTTTCTTTAGGCTGAGAACCTGGGAGATAGCAGCAAGTTTGCAGTTCGCGGCCCGAGAAGCACTCTCCGGCCAACATGCCCAATATCCAGCAACAGCTCCCAAAGCGAAGGAGCCAGGACCCAAAGACCTAGCTGGCCTGAAGGGCCCCCAGAAGGCCACCAAGCAGCCCCTCTCCATTTGGGTCTGGGGGCTTTCGTTGGGCATGTATACCTGAGAGGTACCTGCAAGTTACAGTTCGCGGCCCGAGAAGCACTCTCCGGCCAATATGCCCAACTGCAGCAACAGCTCCCAAAGCGAAGGAGCCAGGACCCAAAGACCTAGCTGGCCTGAAGGGCCCCCAGGGGGCCCCCAAGCAGCCCCTCTCCATTTGGGTCTGGGGGCTTTAGTTGGGCCGGGAACCTGGGAGAATCCTGCAAGGTTGCAGTTCACGGCCGGAGAAGCACTCTCCGGCCAACATGCCCAACTGCAGCAACAGCTCCCAAAGCGAAGGAGCCAGGACCCAAAGACCTAGCTGGCCTGAAGGGCCCCCAGGGGGCCCCCAAGCAGCCCCTCTCCATTTGGGTCTGGGGGCTTTCGTTGGGCCGGGAACCTGGGAGAATCCTGCAAGGTTAGAGTTCGCGGCCGGAGAAGCACTCTCCGGCCAACATGCCCAACTGCAGCAACAGCTCCCAAACCGAAGGAGCCAGGACACAAAGACCTAGCTGGCCTGAAGGGCCCCCAGGGGGCCCCCAAGCAGCCCCTCTCCATTTGGGTCTGGGGGCTTTCGTTGGGCCGGGAAACTGGGAGATTCCTGCGAGGTTGCAGTTCGCGGCCCGAGAAGCACTCTCCGTCCAACATGCCCAACTGCAGCAACAGCTCCCAAAGCGAAGGAGCCAGGACACAAAGACCTAGCTGGCCTGAAGGGACCCCATGGGGCACCCAAGGAGCTCCTCTCCATTTGGGTCTGGGGGCTTTCGTTGGGCCGGGAACCTGGGAGGTACCTGCAAGGTTGCAGTTCGCGGCCCGAGAAGCACTCTCCGGCCAGCATGCCCAACTGCAGCAACAGCTCCCAAAGCGAAGGAGCCAGGACCCAAAGACCTAGCTGGCCTGAAGGGCCCCCAGGGGGCCCCCAAGCAGCCCCTCTCAATTTGGGTCTGGGGGCTTTCGTTGGGCATGTATACCTGGGAGGTACCTGCAAGGTTACAGTTCGCGGCCCGAGAAGCACTCTCCGGCCAACATGCCCAACTGCAGCAACAGCTCCCAAAGCGAAGGAGCCAGGACCCAAAGACCTAGCTGGCCTGAAGTGCCCCCAGGGGGTCCCCAAGCAGCCCCTCTCCATTTGGGTCTGGGGGCTTTCGTTGGGCGGGGAAACTGGGAGATTCCTGCAAGGTTGCAGTTCGCGGCCCGAGAAGCACTCTCTGGCCAACATGCCCAACTGCAGCAACAGCTCCCAAAGCGAAGGAGCCAGGACACAAAGACCTAGCTGGCCTGAAGGGCCCCCAGGGGGCCACCAAGCAGCCCCTCTCCATTTGGGTCTGGGGGCTTTCGTTGGGCATGGATACCTGAGAGGTACCAGCAAGGTTACAGTTCGTGGCCGGAGAAGCACTCTCCGGCCAACATGCTCAACTGCAGCAACAGCTCCCAAACCGAAGGAGCCAGGACCCAAAGACCTAGCTGGCCTGAAGGGCCCCCAGGGGGGCCCCAAGCAGCCCCTCTCCATTTGGGTCTGGGGGCTTTCGTTGGGCCGGGAACCTGGGAGAATCCTGCAAGGTTGCAGTTCGCGGCCCGAGAAGCACTCTCCGGCCAACATGCCCAACTGCAGCAACAGCTCCCAAACCGAAGGAGCCAGGACCCAAAGACCTAGCTGGCCTGAAGGGCCCCCAGGGGGGCCCCAAGCAGCCCCTCTCCATTTGGGTCTGGGGGCTTTCGTTGGGCCGGGAACCTGGGAGAATCCTGCAAGGTTGCAGTTCGCGGCCCGAGAAGCACTCTCCGGCCAACATGCCCAACTGCAGCAACAGCTCCCAAACCGAAGGAGCCAGGACCCAAAGACCTAGCTGGCCTGAAGGGCCTCCAGGGGGGCCCCAAGCAGCCCCTCTCAATTTGGGTCTGGGGGCTTTCGTTGGGCCGGGAACCTGGGAGGTACCTGCAAGGTTGCAGTTCGCGGCCCGAGAAGCACTCTCCGGCCAACATGCCCAACTGCAGCAACAGCTCCCAAACCGAAGGAGCCAGGACCCAAAGACCTAGCTGGCCTGAAGGGCCCCCAGGGGGCCCCCAAGCAGCCCCTCTCCATTTGGGTCTGGGGGCTTTCGTTGGGCCGGGAACCTGGGAGATTCCTGCGAGGTTGCAGTTCGCGGCCCGAGAAGCACTCTCCGGCCAACATGCCCAACTGCAGCAACAGCTCCCAAAGCGAAGGAGCCAGGACACAAAGACCTAGCTGGCCTGAAGGGCCCCCATGGGGCACCCAAGGAGCTCCTCTCCATTTGGGTCTGGGGGCTTTAGTTGGGCCGGGAACCTGGGAGGTACCTGCAAGGTTGCAGTTCGTGGCCGGAGAAGCACTCTCCGGCCAACATGCTCAACTGCAGCAACAGCTCCCAAAGCGAAGGAGCCAGGACCCAAAGACCTAGCTGGCCTGAAGGGCCCCCAGGGGGCCCCCAAGCAGCCCCTCTCCATTTGGTTCTGGGGGCTTTTGTTGGGCCGGGAACCTGGGAGATTCCTGCAAGGTTGCAGTTCGAGGCCCGAGAAGCACTCTCCGGCCAACATGCCCAACTGCAGCAACAGCTCCCAAACCGAAGGAGCCAGGACACAAAGACCTAGCTGGCCTGAAGGGCCTCCAGGGGGCCCCAAGCAGCCCCTCTCCATTTGGGTCTGGGGGCTTTTGTTGGGCCGGGAACCTGGGAGATTCCTGCAAGGTTGCAGTTCGCGGCCCGAGAAGCACTCTCCGGCCAACATGCCCAATATCCAGCAACAGCTCCCAAACCGAAGGAGCCAGGACCCAAAGACCTAGCTGGCCTGAAGGGCCCCCAGGGGGCCCCCAAGCAGCCCCTCTCCATTTGGGTCTGGGGGCTTTCGTTGGGCATGTATACCTGAGAGGTACCTGCAAGGTTACAGTTCGCGGCCCGAGAAGCACTCTCCGCCCAATATGCCCAACTGCAGCAACAGCTCCCAAAGCGAAGGAGCCAGGACCCAAAGACCTAGCTGGCCTGAAGGGCCCCCAGGGGGCCCCCAAGCAGCCCCTCTCAATTTGGGTCTGGGGGCTTTCGTTGGGCCGGGAACCTGGGAGAATCCTGCAAGGTTGCAGTTCGCGGCCCGAGAAGCACTCTCCGGCCAACATGCCCAACTGCAGCAACAGCTCCCAAAGCGAAGGAGCCAGGACCCAAAGACCTAGCTGGCCTGAAGGGCCCCCAGGGGGCCCCCAAGCAGCCCCTCTCCAGTTGGGTCTGGAGGCTTTCGTTGGGCCGGGAACCTGGGAGATTCCTGCGAGGTTGCAGTACGCGGCCCGAGAAGCACTCTCCGGCCAACATGCCCAACTGCAGCAACAGCTCCCAAAGCGAAGGAGCCAGGACCCAAAGACCTAGCTGGCCTGAAGTGCCCCCAGGGGGTCCCCAAGCAGCCCCTCTCCATTTGGGTCTGGGGGCTTTCGTTGGGCGGGGAAACTGGGAGATTCATGCAAGGTTGCAGTTCGCGGCCCGAGAAGCACTCTCTGGCCAACATGCCCAACTGCAGCAACAGCTCCCAAAGCGAAGGAGGCAGGACACAAAGACCTAGCTGGCCTGAAGGGCCCCCAGGGGGCCACCAAGCAGCCCCTCTCAATTTGGGTCTGGGGGCTTTCGTTGGGCATGGATACCTGAGAGGTACCTGCAAGGTTACAGTTCGCGGCCGGAGAAGCACTCTCCGGCCAACATGCTCAACTGCAGCAACAGCTCCCAAAGCGAAGGAGCCAGGACCCAAAGACCTAGCTGGCCTGAAGGGCCCCCAGGGGGCCCCCAAGCAGCCCCTCTCCATTTGGGTCTAGGGGCTTTCGTTGGGCCGGGAACCTGGGAAATTCCTGCAAGGTTGCAGTTCGCGGCCCGAGAAGCACTCTCCGGCCAACATGCCCAACTGCAGCAACAGCTCCCAAAGCGAAGGAGCCAGGACCCAAAGACCTAGCTGGCCTGAAGGGCCCCCAGGGGGGCCCCAAGCAGCCCCTCTCAATTTGGGTCTGGGGGCTTTCGTTGGGCCGGGAACCTGGGAGAATCCTGCAAGGTTGCAGTTCGCGGCCCGAGAAGCACTCTCCGGCCAACATGCCCAACTGCAGCAACAGCTCCCAAACCGAAGGAGCCAGGACCCAAAGACCTAGCTGGCCTGAAGGGCCCCCAGGGGGCCCCCAAGCAGCCCCTCTCAATTTGGGTCTGGGGGCTTTCGTTGGGCCGGGAAACTGGGAGATTCCTGCGAGGTTGCAGTTCGCGGCCCGAGAAGCACACTCCGTCCAACATGCCCAACTGCAGCAACAGCTCCTAAACCGAAGGAGCCAGGACACAAAGACCTAGCTGGCCTGAAGGGCCCCCATGGGGCCCCCAAGGAGCTCCTCTCCATTTGGGTCTGGGGGCTTTCGTTGGGCCGGGAACCTGGGAGGTACCTGCAAGGTTGCAGTTCGCGGCCCGAGAAGCACTCTCCGGCCAGCATGCCCAACTGCAGCAACAGCTCCCAAAGCGAAGGAGCCAGGACCCAAAGACCTAGCTGGCCTGAAGGGCCCCCAGGGGGCCCCCAAGCAGCCCCTCTCCATTTGGGTCTGGGGGCTTTCGTTGGGCATGTATACCTGGGGGGTACCTGCAAGGTTGCAGTTCGCGGCCCGAGAAGCACTCTCCGGCCAACATGCCCAACTGCAGCAACAGCTCCCAAAGCGAAGGAGCCAGGACCCAAAGACCTAGCTGGCCTGAAGGGCCCCCAGGGGGGCCCCAAGCAGCCCCTCTCAATTTGGGTCTGGGGGCTTTCGTTGGGCCGGGAACCTGGGAGAATCCTGCAAGGTTGCAGTTCGCGGCCCGAGAAGCACTCTCCGGCCAACATGCCCAACTGCAGCAACAGCTCCCAAACCGAAGGAGCCAGGACCCAAAGACCTAGCTGGCCTGAAGGGCCCCCAGGGGGCCCCCAAGCAGCCCCTCTCAATTTGGGTCTGGGGGCTTTCGTTGGGCCGGGAAACTGGGAGATTCCTGCGAGGTTGCAGTTCGCGGCCCGAGAAGCACACTCCGTCCAACATGCCCAACTGCAGCAACAGCTCCTAAACCGAAGGAGCCAGGACACAAAGACCTAGCTGGCCTGAAGGGCCCCCATGGGGCACCCAAGGAGCTCCTCTCCATTTGGGTCTGGGGGCTTTCGTTGGGCCGGGAACCTGGGAGGTACCTGCAAGGTTGCAGTTCGCGGCCCGAGAAGCACTCTCCGGCCAGCATGCCCAACTGCAGCAACAGCTCCCAAAGCGAAGGAGCCAGGACCCAAAGACCTAGCTGGCCTGAAGGGCCCCCAGGGGGCCCCCAAGCAGCCCCTCTCCATTTGGGTCTGGGGGCTTTCGTTGGGCATGTATACCTGGGGGGTACCTGCAAGGTTGCAGTTCGCGGCCCGAGAAGCACTCTCCGGCCAACATGCCCAACTGCAGCAACAGCTCCCAAACCGAAGGAGCCAGGACCCAAAGACCTAGCTGGCCTGAAGTGCCCCCAGGGGGTCCCCAAGCAGCCCCTCTCCATTTGGGTCTGGGGGCTTTCGTTGGGCGGGGAAACTGGGAGATTCATGCAAGGTTGCAGTTCGCGGCCCGAGAAGCACTCTCTGGCCAACATGCCCAACTGCAGCAACAGCTCCCAAAGTGAAGGAGCCAGGACACAAAGACCTAGCTGGCCTGAAGGGCCCCCAGGGGGCCACCAAGCAGCCCCTCTCAATTTGGGTCTGGGGGCTTTCGTTGGGCATGGATACCTGAGAGGTACCTGCAAGGTTACAGTTCGCGGCCGGAGAAGCACTCTCTGGCCAACATGCTCAACTGCAGCAACAGCTCCCAAAGCGAAGGAGCCAGGACCCAAAGACCTAGCTGGCCTGAAGGGCCCCCAGGGGGCCCCCAAGCAGCCCCTCTCCATTTGGGTCTAGGGGCTTTCGTTGGGCCGGGAACCTGGGAAATTCCTGCAAGGTTGCAGTTCGCGGCCCGAGAAGCACTCTCCGGCCAACATGCCCAACTGCAGCAACAGCTCCCAAAGCGAAGGAGCCAGGACCCAAAGACCTAGCTGGCCTGAAGGGCCCCCAGGGGGGCCCCAAGCAGCCCCTCTCAATTTGGGTCTGGGGGCTTTCGTTGGGCCGGGAACCTGGGAGAATCCTGCAAGGTTGCAGTTCGCGGCCCGAGAAGCACTCTCCGGCCAACATGCCCAACTGCAGCAACAGCTCCCAAACCGAAGGAGCCAGGACCCAAAGACCTAGCTGGCCTGAAGGGCCCCCAGGGGGCCCCCAAGCAGCCCCTCTCCATTTGGGTCTGGGGGCTTTCGTTGGGCCGGGAACCTGGGAGATTCCTGCAAGGTTGCAGTTCGCGGCCAGAGAAGCACTCTCCGGCCAATATGCCCAACTGCAGCAACAGCTCCCAAACCGAAGGAGCCAGGACCCAAAGACCTAGCTGGCCTGAAGGGCCCCCAGGGGGCCCCCAAGGAGCTCCTCTCCATTTGGTTCTGGGGTCTTTAGTTGGGCCGGGAACCTGGGAGGTACCTGCAAGGTTGCAGTTCGCGGCCGGAGAAGCACTCTCCGGCCAACATGCCCAACTGCAGCAACAGCTCCCAAAGCGAAGGAGCCAGGACCCAAAGACCTAGCTGGCCTGAAGGGCCCCCAGGGGGCCCCCAAGCAGCCCCTCTCCATTTGGGTCTGGGGGCTTTCGTTGGGCCGGAAACCTGGAAGATTCCTGCAAGGTTGCAGTTCGAGGCCCGAGAAGCACTCTCCGGCCAACATGCCCAACTGCAGCAACAGCTCCCAAAGCGAAGGAGCCAGGACCCAAAGACCTAGCTGGCCTGAAGGGCCCCCAGGGGGCCCCCAAGCAGCCCCTCTCCATTTGGGTCTGGGGGCTTTCGTTGGGCATGTATACCTGGGAGGTACCTGCAAGGTTGCAGTTCGCGGCCCGAGAAGCACTCTCCGGCCAACATGCCCAACTGCAGCAACAGCTCCCAAAGCGAAGGAGCCAGGACCCAAAGACCTAGCTGGCCTGAAGGGCCCCCAGGGGGCCCCCAAGCAGCCCCTCTCAATTTGGGTCTGGGGGCTTTCGTTGGGCATGTATACCTGGGAGGTACCTGCAAGGTTACAGTTCGCGGCCCGAGAAGCACTCTCCGGCCAACATGCCCAACTGCAGCAACAGCTCCCAAAGCGAAGGAGCCAGGACCCAAAGACCTAGCTGGCCTGAAGTGCCCCCAGGGGGTCCCCAAGCAGCCCCTCTCCATTTGGGTCTGGGGGCTTTCGTTGGGCCGGGAACCTGGGAGGTACCTGCAAGGTTGCAGTTCGCGGCCGGAGAAGCACTCTCCGGCCAACATGCCCAACTGCAGCAACAGCTCCCAAAGCGAAGGAGCCAGGACCCAAAGACCTAGCTGGCCTGAAGGGCCCCCAGGGGGCCCCCAAGCAGCCCCTCTCCATTTGGGTCTGGGGGCTTTCGTTGGGCCGGGAACCTGGGAGAATCCTGCAAGGTTGCAGTTCGCGGCCCGAGAAGCACTCTCCGGCCAACATGCCCAACTGCAGCAACAGCTCCCAAAGCGAAGGAGCCAGGACCCAAAGACCTAGCTGGCCTGAAGGGCCTCCAGGGGGCCCCAAGCAGCCCCTCTCCATTTGGGTCTGGGGGCTTTCTTTAGGCTGAGAACCTGGGAGATAGCAGCAAGTTTGCAGTTCGCGGCCCGAGAAGTACTCTCCGGCCAACATGCCCAATATCCAGCAACAGCTCCCAAAGCGAAGGAGCCAGGACCCAAAGACCTAGCTGGCCTGAAGGGCCCCCAGGGGGCCCCCAAGCAGCCCCTCTCAATTTGGGTCTGGGGGCTTTCGTTGGGCATGTATACCTGGGAGGTACCTGCAAGGTTACAGTTCGCGGCCCGAGAAGCACTCTCCGGCCAACATGCCCAACTGCAGCAACAGCTCCCAAAGCGAAGGAGCCAGGACCCAAAGACCTAGCTGGCCTGAAGTGCCCCCAGGGGGTCCCCAAGCAGCCCCTCTCCATTTGGGTCTGGGGGCTTTCGTTGGGCGGGGAAACTGGGAGATTCATGCAAGGTTGCAGTTCGCGGCCCGAGAAGCACTCTCTGGCCAACATGCCCAACTGCAGCAACAGCTCCCAAAGCGAAGGAGCCAGGACACAAAGACCTAGCTGGCCTGAAGGGCCCCCAGGGGGCCACCAAGCAGCCCCTCTCCATTTGGGTCTGGGGGCTTTCGTTGGGCATGGATACCTGAGAGGTACCTGCAAGGTTACAGTTCGCGGCCCGAGAAGCACTCTCCGGCCAACATGCTCAACTGCAGCAACAGCTCCCAAACCGAAGGAGCCAGGACCCAAAGACCTAGCTGGCCTGAAGGGCCCCCAGGGGGCCCCCAAGCAGCCCCTCTCCATTTGGGTCTAGGGGCTTTCGTTGGGCCGGGAACCTGGGAAATTCCTGCAAGGTTGCAGTTCGCGGCCCGAGAAGCACTCTCCGGCCAACATGCCCAACTGCAGCAACAGCTCCCAAAGCGAAGGAGCCAGGACCCAAAGACCTAGCTGGCCTGAAGGGCCCCCAGGGGGGCCCCAAGTAGCCCCTCTCTATTTGGGTCTGGGGGCTTTCGTTGGGCCGGGAACCTGGGAGAATCCTGCAAGGTTGCAGTTCGCGGCCCGAGAAGCACTCTCCGGCCAACATGCCCAACTGCAGCAACAGCTCCCAAACCGAAGGAGCCAGGACCCAAAGACCTAGCTGGCCTGAAGGGCCCCCAGGGGGCCCCCAAGCAGCCCCTCTCAATTTGGGTCTGGGGGCTTTCGTTGGGCATGGAACCTGGGAGATTCCTGCAAGGTTGCAGTTCGCGGCCCGAGAAGCACTCTCCGGCCAATATGCCCAACTGCAGCAACAGCTCCCAAAGCGAAGGAGCCAGGACCCAAAGACCTAGCTGGCCTGAAGGGCCCCCAGGGGGCCCCCAAGGAGCTCCTCTCCATTTGGGTCTGGGGGCTTTAGTTGGGCCGGGAACCTGGGAGGTACCTGCAAGGTTGCAGTTCGCGGCCGGAGAAGCACTCTCCGGCCAACATGCCCAACTGCAGCAACAGCTCCCAAAGCGAAGGAGCCAGGACCCAAAGACCTAGCTGGCCTGAAGGGCCCCCAGGGGGCCCCCAAGCAGCCCCTCTCCATTTGGGTCTGGGGGCTTTCGTTGGGCCGGGAACCTGGGAGATTCCTGCAAGGTTGCAGTTTGAGGCCCGAGAAGCACTCTCCGGCCAACATGCCCAACTGCAGCAACAGCTCCCAAAGCGAAGGAGCCAGGACCCAAAGACCTAGCTGGCCTGAAGGGCCCCCAGGGGGCCCCCAAGCAGCCCCTCTCCATTTGGGTCTGGGGGCTTTCGTTGGGCATGTATACCTGGGATGTACCTGCAAGGTTACAGTTCGCGGCCCGAGAAGCACTCTCCGGCCAACATGCACAACTGCAGCAACAGCTCCCAAAGCGAAGGAGCCAGGACCCAAAGACCTAGATGGCCTGAAGGGCCCCCAGGGGGCCCCCAAGCAGCCCCTCTCAATTTGTTCTGGGGGCTTTCGTTGGGCATGTATACCTGGGAGGTACCTGCAAGGTTACAATTCGCGGCCCGAGAAGCACTCTCCGGCCAACATGCCCAACTGCAGCAACAGCTCCCAAAGCGAAGGAGCCAGGACCCAAAGACCTAGCTGGCCTGAAGTGCCCCCAGGGGGTCCCCAAGCAGCCCCTCTCCATTTGGGTCTGGGGGCTTTCGTTGGGCCGGGAACCTGGGAGAATCCTGCAAGGTTGCAGTTCGCGGCCGGAGAAGCACTCTCCGGCCAACATGCCCAACTGCAGCAACAGCTCCCAAAGCGAAGGAGCCAGGACACAAAGACCTAGCTGGCCTGAAGGGCCCCCAGGGGGCCCCCAAGCAGCCCCTCTCCATTTGGGTCTGGGGGCTTTCTTTAGGCTGAGAACCTGGGAGATACCAGCAAGGTTGCAGTTCTCGGCCCGAGAAGCACTCTCCGGCCAACATGCCCAATATCCAGCAACAGCTCCCAAAGCGAAGGAGCCAGGACCCAAAGACCTAGCTGGCCTGAAGGGCCCCCAGAAGGCCACCAAGCAGCCCCTCTCCATTTGGGTCTGGGGGCTTTCGTTGGGCATGTATACCTGAGAGGTACCTGCAAGGTTACATTTCGCGGCCCGAGAAGCACTCTCCGGACAACATGCCCAACTGCAGCAACAGCTCCCAAAGCGAAGGAGCCAGGACCGAAAGACCTAGCTGGCCTGAAGGGCCCCCATGGGGCCCCCAAGGAGCTCCTCTCCATTTGGGCCTGGGGGCTTTAGTTGGGCCGGGAACCTGGGAGTTACCTGCAAGGTTGCAGTTCGTGGCCGGAGAAGCACTCTCCGGCCAACATGCCCAACTGCAGCAACAGCTCCCAAACCGAAGGAGCCAGGACCCAAAGACCTAGCTGGCCTGAAGGGCCCCCAGGGGGCCCCCAAGCAGCCCCTCTCCATTTGGTTCTGGGGGCTTTCGTTGGTCCGGGAACCTGGGAGAATCCTGCAAGTTTGCAGTTCGAGGCCCGAGAAGCACTCTCCGGCCAACATGCCCAACTGCAGCAACAGCTCCCAAACCGAATGAGCCAGGACACAAAGACCTAGCTGGCCTGAAGGGCCTCCAGGGGGCCCCAAGCAGCCCCTCTCCATTTGGGTCTGGGGGCTTTCTTTAGGCTGAGAACCTGGGAGATACCAGCAAGGTTGCAGTTCGCGGCCCGAGAAGCACTCTCCGGCCAACATGCCCAATATCCAGCAACAGCTCCCAAAGCGAAGGAGCCAGGACCCAAAGACCTAGCTGGCCTGAAGGGCCCCCAGAAGGCCCCCAAGCAGCCCCTCTCCATTTGGGTCTGGGGGCTTTCGTTGGGCCGGGAACCTGGGAGGTACCTGCAAGGTTGCAGTTCGCGGCCCGAGAAGCACTCTCCGGCCAACATGCCCAACTGCAGCAACAGCTCCCAAAGCGAAGGAGCCAGGACACAAAGACCTAGCTGGCCTGAAGGGCCCCCAGGGGTCCACCAAGCAGCCCCTCTCAATTTGGGTCTGGGGGCTTTCGTTGGGCATGGATACCTGAGAGGTGCCTGCAAGGTTACAGTTCGCGGCCCGAGAAGCACTCTCCGGCCAACATGCCCAACTGCAGCAACAGCTCCCAAACCGAATGAGCCAGGACACAAAGACCTAGCTGGCCTGAAGGGCCTCCAGGGGGCCCCAAGTAGCCCCTCTCCATTTGGGTCTGGGGGCTTTCTTTAGGCTGAGAACCTGGGAGATACCAGCAAGGTTGCAGTTCGCGGCCCGAGAAGCACTCTCCGGCCAACATGCCCAATATCCAGCAACAGCTCCCAAAGCGAAGGAGCCAGGACCCAAAGACCTAGCTGGCCTGAAGGGCCCCCAGAAGGCCCCCAAGCAGCCCCTCTCAATTTGGGTCTGGGGGCTTTCGTTGGGCATGTATACCTGAGAGGTACCTGCAAGTTACAGTTCGCGGCCCGAGAAGCACTCTCCGCCCAACATGCCCAACTGCAGCAACAGCTCCCAAAGCGAAGGAGCCAGGACCCAAAGACCTAGCTGGCCTGAAGGGCCCCCAGGGGGCCCCCAAGCAGCCCCTCTCCATTTGGGTCTGGGGGCTTTCGTTGGGCCGGGAACCTGGGAGAATCCTGCAAGGTTGCAGTTCGCGGCCCGAGAAGCACTCTCCGGCCAACATGCCCAACTGCAGCAACAGCTCCCAAACCGAATGAGCCAGGACCCAAAGACCTAGCTGGCCTGAAGGGCCCCCAGGGGGCCCCCAAGCAGCCCCTCTCCATTTGGGTCTGGGGGCTTTCGTTGGGCATGTATACCTGGGAGGTACCTGCAAGGTTACAGTTCGCGGCCCGAGAAGCACTCTCCGGCCAACATGCCCAACTGCAGCAACAGCTCCCAAAGCGAAGGAGCCAGGACCCAAAGACCTAGCAGGCCTGAAGGGCCCCCAGGGGGCCCCCAAGCAGCCCCTCTCCGTTTGGTTCTGGGGGCTTTTGTTGGGCCGGGAACCTGGGAGATTCCTGCAAGGTTGCAGTTCGAGGCCCGAGAAGCACTCTCCGGCCAACATGCCCAACTGCAGCAACAGCTCCCAAACCGAATGAGCCAGGACACAAAGACCTAGCTGGCCTGAAGGGCCTCCAGGGGGCCCCAAGTAGCCCCTCTCCATTTGGGTCTGGGGGCTTTCTTTAGGCTGAGAACCTGGGAGATACCAGCAAGTTTGCAGTTCGCGGCCCGAGAAGCACTCTCCGGCCAACATGCCCAACGTCCAGCAACAGCTCCCAAAGCGAAGGAACCAGGACCCAAAGACCTAGCTGGCCTGAAGGGCCCCCAGAAGGCCACCAAGAAGCCCCTCTCCATTTGGTTTTGGGTCTTTCGTTGGGCATGGATACCTGCGAGGTACCTGCAAGTTACAGTTCGCGGCCCGAGAAGCACTCTCCGGCCAACATGCCCAACTGCAGCAACAGCTCCCAAAGCGAAGGAGCCAGGACCCAAAGACCTAGCTGGCCTGAAGGGCCCCCAGGGGGCCCCCAAGCAGCCCCTCTCCATTTGGGTCTGGGGGTTTTCGTTGGGCCGGGAACCTGGGAGGTACCTGCAAGGTTGCAGTTGGCGGCCCGAGAAGTACTCTCCGGCCAACATGCCCAACTGCAGCAACAGCTCCCAAAGCGAAGGAGCCAGGACCCAAAGACCTAGCTGGCCTGAAGGGCCCCCAGGGGGGCCCCAAGCAGCCCCTCTCAATTTGGGTCTGGGGGCTTTCGTTGCGCCGGGAACCTGGGAGAATCCTGCAAGGTTGCAGTTCGCGGCCCGAGAAGCACTCCCGGCCAACATGCCCAACTGCAGCAACAGCTCCCAAACCGAAGGAGCCAGGACCCAAAGACCTAGCTGGCCTGAAGGGCCCCCAGGGGGCCCCCAAGCAGCCCCTCTCCATTTGGGTCTGGGGGCTTTCGTTGGGCCGGGAACCTGGGAGATTCCTTCAAGGTTGCAGTTCGCGGCCCGAGAAGCACTCTCCGGCCAACATGCCCAACTGCAGCAACAGCTCCCAAAGCGAAGGAGCCAGGACCCAAAGACCTAGCTGGCCTGAAGGGCCCCCAGGGGGCCCCCAAGCAGCCCCTCTCCAGTTGGGTCTGGGGGCTTTCGTTGGGCCGGGAACCTGGGAGGTACCTGCAAGGTTGCAGTTCGCGGCCCGAGAAGCACTCTCCGGCCAACATGCCCAACTGCAGCAACAGCTCCCAAAGCGAAGGAGCCAGGACCCAAAGACCTAGCTGGCCTGAAGGGCCCCCAGAAGACCACCAAGCAGCCTTTCTCAATTTGGGTCTGGGGGCTTTCATTGGGCATGGATACCTGAGACGTACCTGCAAGTTTACAGTTCGCGGCCCGAGAAGCACTCTCCGGCCAACATGCTGAACTGCAGCAACAGCTCCCAAAGCGAAGGAGCCAGGACCCAAAGACCTAGCTGGCCTGAAGGGCCCCCAGGGGGCCCCCAAGCAGCCCCTCTCAATTTGGGTCTGGGGGCTTTTGTTGGGCCGGGAAACTGGGAGATTCCTGCAAGGTTGCAGTTCGCGGCTCGAGAAGCACTCTCCGGCCAACATGCCCAACTGCAGCAACAGCTCCCAAAGCGAAGGAGCCAGGACCCAAAGACCTAGCTGGCCTGAAGGGCCCCCAGGGGGCCCCCAAGCAGCCCCTCTCCATTTGGGTCTGGGGGCTTTCGTTGGGCCGGGAACCTGGGAGATACCAGCAAGGTTGCAGTTCGCGGCCCGAGAAGCACTCTCCGGCCAACATGCCCAACTGCAGCAACAGCTCCCAAACCGAAGGAGCCAGGACCCAAAGACCTCGCTGGCCTGAAGGGCCCCCAGGGGGCCCCCAAGCAGCCCCTCTCCATTTGGGTCTGGGGGCTTTCGTTGGGCCATGAACCTGGGAGAATCCTGCAAGGTTGCAGTTCGCGGCCCGAGAAGCACTCTCCGGCCAACATGCCCAACTGCAGCAACAGCTCCCAAAGCGAAGGAGCCAGGACCCAAAGACCTAGCTGGCCTGAAGGGCCCCCAAGGGGCCCCCAAGCAGCCCCTCTCCATTTGGGTCTGGGGGCTTTCGTTGGGCCGGGAACCTGGGAGATTCCTGCGAGGTTGCAGTTCGCGGCCCGAGAAGCACTCTCCGGCCAACATGCCCAACTGCAGCAACAGCTCCCAAACCGAAGGAGCCAGGACACAAAGACCTAGCTGGCCTGAAGGGCCCCCAGGGGGCACCCAAGTAGCTCCTCTCCATTTGGGTCTGGGGGCTTTTGTTCGGCCGGGAACCTGGGAGGTACCTGCAAGTTTGCAATTCGTGGCCGGAGAAGCACTCTCCGGCCAACATGCCCAACTGCAGCAACAGCTCCCAAAGCGAAGGAGCCAGGACCCAAAGACCTAGCTGGCCTGAAGTGCCCCCAGAAAGCCCCCAAGCAGTCCCTCTCCATTTGGGTCTGGGGGCTTTCGTTGGGCATGTATACCTGAGAGGTACCTGCAAGGTTGCAGTTCGCGGCCCGAGAAGCACTCTCCGGCCAACATGCCCAACTGCAGCAACAGCTCCCAAAGCGAAGGAGCCAGGACCCAAAGACCTAGCTGGCCTGAAGGGCCTCCAGGGGGTCCCCAAGCAGCCCCTCTCAATTTGGGTCTGGGGGCTTTCGTTGGGCCGGGAACCTGGAGATTCCTGCAAGGTTGCAGTTCGCGGCCCGAGAAGCACTCTCCGGCCAACATGCCCAACTGCAGCAACAGCTCCCAAACCGAAGGAGCCAGGACCCAAAGACCTAGCTGGCCTGAAGGGCCCCCAGGGGGCCCCCAAGCAGCCCCTCTCCATTTGGGTCTGGGGGCTTTCGTTGGGCCGGGAACCTGGGAGAATCCTGCAAGGTTGCAGTTCGCGGCCCGAGAAGCACTCTCCGGCCAACATGCCCAACTGCAGCAACAGCTCCCAAAGCGAAGGAGCCAGGACCCAAAGACCTAGATGGCCTGAAGGGCCCCCAGGGGGCCCCCAAGCAGCCCCTTTCCATTTGGGTCTGGGGGCTTTCGTAGGGCCGGGAACCTGGGAGAATCCTGCAAGGTTGCAGTTCGCGGCCCGAGAAGCACTCTCCGGCCAACATGCCCAACTGCAGCAACAGCTCCCAAACCGAAGGAGCCAGGACCCAAAGACCTAGCTGGCCTGAAGGGCCCCCAGGGGGCCCCCAAGCAGCCCCTCTCCATTTGGGTCTGGGGGCTTTCGTTGGGCCGGGAACCTGGGAGATTCCTGCGAGGTTGCAGTTCGCGGCCCGAGAAGCACTCTCTGGCCAACATGCCCAACTGCAGCAACAGCTCCCAAAGCGAAGGAGCCAGGACACAAAGACCTAGCTGGCCTGAAGGGCCCCCATGGGGCACCCAAGGAGCTCCTCTCCATTTGGGTCTGGGGGCTTTAGTTGGGCCGGGAACCTGGGAGGTACCTGCAAGGTTGCAGTTCGTGGCCGGAGAAGCACTCTCCGGCCAACATGCCCAACTGCAGCAACAGCTCCCAAAGCGAAGGAGCCAGGACCCAAAGACCTAGCTGGCCTGAAGGGCCCCCAGGGGGCCCCCAAGCAGCCCCTCTCCATTTGGTTCTGGGGGCTTTTGTTGGGCCGGGAACCTGGGAGATTCCTGCAAGGTTGCAGTTCGAGGCCCGAGAAGCACTCTCCGGCCAACATGCCCAATATCCAGCAACAGCTCCCAAAGCGAAGGAGCCAGGACCCAAAGACCTAGCTGGCCTGAAGGGCCCCCAGGGGGCCCCCAAGCAGCCCCTCTCCATTTGGGTCTGGGGGCTTTCGTTGGGCCGGGAACCTGGGAGAATCCTGCAAGGTTAGAGTTCGCGGCCGGAGAAGCACTCTCCGGCCAACATGCCCAACTGCAGCAACAGCTCCCAAAGCGAAGGAGCCAGGACCCAAAGACCTAGCTGGCCTGAAGGGCCCCCAGGGGGCCCCCAAGCAGCCCCTCTCCATTTGGGTCTGGGGGCTTTCGTTGGGCATGTATACCTGGGATGTACCTGCAAGGTTACAGTTCGCGGCCCGAGAAGCACTCTCCGGCCAACATGCACAACTGCAGCAACAGCTCCCAAAGCGAAGGAGCCAGGACCCAAAGACCTAGATGGCCTGAAGGGCCCCCAGGGGGCCCCCAAGCAGCCCCTCTCAATTTGTTCTGGGGGCTTTCGTTGGGCATGTATACCTGGGAGGTACCTGCAAGGTTACAATTCGCGGCCCGAGAAGCACTCTCCGGCCAACATGCCCAACTGCAGCAACAGCTCCCAAAGCGAAGGAGCCAGGACCCAAAGACCTAGCTGGCCTGAAGTGCCCCCAGGGGGTCCCCAAGCAGCCCCTCTCCATTTGGGTCTGGGGGCTTTCGTTGGGCCGGGAACCTGGGAGAATCCTGCAAGGTTGCAGTTCGCGGCCGGAGAAGCACTCTCCGGCCAACATGCCCAACTGCAGCAACAGCTCCCAAAGCGAAGGAGCCAGGACACAAAGACCTAGCTGGCCTGAAGGGCCCCCAGGGGGCCCCCAAGCAGCCCCTCTCCATTTGGGTCTGGGGGCTTTCTTTAGGCTGAGAACCTGGGAGATACCAGCAAGGTTGCAGTTCTCGGCCCGAGAAGCACTCTCCGGCCAACATGCCCAATATCCAGCAACAGCTCCCAAAGCGAAGGAGCCAGGACCCAAAGACCTAGCTGGCCTGAAGGGCCCCCAGAAGGCCACCAAGCAGCCCCTCTCCATTTGGGTCTGGGGGCTTTCGTTGGGCATGTATACCTGAGAGGTACCTGCAAGGTTACATTTCGCGGCCCGAGAAGCACTCTCCGGACAACATGCCCAACTGCAGCAACAGCTCCCAAAGCGAAGGAGCCAGGACCGAAAGACCTAGCTGGCCTGAAGGGCCCCCATGGGGCCCCCAAGGAGCTCCTCTCCATTTGGGCCTGGGGGCTTTAGTTGGGCCGGGAACCTGGGAGTTACCTGCAAGGTTGCAGTTCGTGGCCGGAGAAGCACTCTCCGGCCAACATGCCCAACTGCAGCAACAGCTCCCAAACCGAAGGAGCCAGGACCCAAAGACCTAGCTGGCCTGAAGGGCCCCCAGGGGGCCCCCAAGCAGCCCCTCTCCATTTGGTTCTGGGGGCTTTCGTTGGTCCGGGAACCTGGGAGAATCCTGCAAGTTTGCAGTTCGAGGCCCGAGAAGCACTCTCCGGCCAACATGCCCAACTGCAGCAACAGCTCCCAAAGCGAAGGAGCCAGGACCCAAAGACCTAGCTGGCCTGAAGTGCCCCCAGAAAGCCCCCAAGCAGTCCCTCTCCATTTGGGTCTGGGGGCTTTCGTTGGGCATGTATACCTGAGAGGTACCTGCAAGGTTGCAGTTCGCGGCCCGAGAAGCACTCTCCGGCCAACATGCCCAACTGCAGCAACAGCTCCCAAAGCGAAGGAGCCAGGACCCAAAGACCTAGCTGGCCTGAAGGGCCTCCAGGGGGTCCCCAAGCAGCCCCTCTCAATTTGGGTCTGGGGGCTTTCGTTGGGCCGGGAACCTGGAGATTCCTGCAAGGTTGCAGTTCGCGGCCCGAGAAGCACTCTCCGGCCAACATGCCCAACTGCAGCAACAGCTCCCAAACCGAAGGAGCCAGGACCCAAAGACCTAGCTGGCCTGAAGGGCCCCCAGGGGGCCCCCAAGCAGCCCCTCTCCATTTGGGTCTGGGGGCTTTCGTTGGGCCGGGAACCTGGGAGAATCCTGCAAGGTTGCAGTTCGCGGCCCGAGAAGCACTCTCCGGCCAACATGCCCAACTGCAGCAACAGCTCCCAAAGCGAAGGAGCCAGGACCCAAAGACCTAGATGGCCTGAAGGGCCCCCAGGGGGCCCCCAAGCAGCCCCTTTCCATTTGGGTCTGGGGGCTTTCGTAGGGCCGGGAACCTGGGAGAATCCTGCAAGGTTGCAGTTCGCGGCCCGAGAAGCACTCTCCGGCCAACATGCCCAACTGCAGCAACAGCTCCCAAACCGAAGGAGCCAGGACCCAAAGACCTAGCTGGCCTGAAGGGCCCCCAGGGGGCCCCCAAGCAGCCCCTCTCCATTTGGGTCTGGGGGCTTTCGTTGGGCCGGGAACCTGGGAGATTCCTGCGAGGTTGCAGTTCGCGGCCCGAGAAGCACTCTCTGGCCAACATGCCCAACTGCAGCAACAGCTCCCAAAGCGAAGGAGCCAGGACACAAAGACCTAGCTGGCCTGAAGGGCCCCCATGGGGCACCCAAGGAGCTCCTCTCCATTTGGGTCTGGGGGCTTTAGTTGGGCCGGGAACCTGGGAGGTACCTGCAAGGTTGCAGTTCGTGGCCGGAGAAGCACTCTCCGGCCAACATGCCCAACTGCAGCAACAGCTCCCAAAGCGAAGGAGCCAGGACCCAAAGACCTAGCTGGCCTGAAGGGCCCCCAGGGGGCCCCCAAGCAGCCCCTCTCCATTTGGTTCTGGGGGCTTTTGTTGGGCCGGGAACCTGGGAGATTCCTGCAAGGTTGCAGTTCGAGGCCCGAGAAGCACTCTCCGGCCAACATGCCCAATATCCAGCAACAGCTCCCAAAGCGAAGGAGCCAGGACCCAAAGACCTAGCTGGCCTGAAGGGCCCCCAGGGGGCCCCCAAGCAGCCCCTCTCCATTTGGGTCTGGGGGCTTTCGTTGGGCCGGGAACCTGGGAGAATCCTGCAAGGTTAGAGTTCGCGGCCGGAGAAGCACTCTCCGGCCAACATGCCCAACTGCAGCAACAGCTCCCAAAGCGAAGGAGCCAGGACCCAAAGACCTAGCTGGCCTGAAGGGCCCCCAGGGGGCCCCCAAGCAGCCCCTCTCCATTTGGGTCTGGGGGCTTTCGTTGGGCATGTATACCTGGGATGTACCTGCAAGGTTACAGTTCGCGGCCCGAGAAGCACTCTCCGGCCAACATGCACAACTGCAGCAACAGCTCCCAAAGCGAAGGAGCCAGGACCCAAAGACCTAGATGGCCTGAAGGGCCCCCAGGGGGCCCCCAAGCAGCCCCTCTCAATTTGTTCTGGGGGCTTTCGTTGGGCATGTATACCTGGGAGGTACCTGCAAGGTTACAATTCGCGGCCCGAGAAGCACTCTCCGGCCAACATGCCCAACTGCAGCAACAGCTCCCAAAGCGAAGGAGCCAGGACCCAAAGACCTAGCTGGCCTGAAGTGCCCCCAGGGGGTCCCCAAGCAGCCCCTCTCCATTTGGGTCTGGGGGCTTTCGTTGGGCCGGGAACCTGGGAGAATCCTGCAAGGTTGCAGTTCGCGGCCGGAGAAGCACTCTCCGGCCAACATGCCCAACTGCAGCAACAGCTCCCAAAGCGAAGGAGCCAGGACACAAAGACCTAGCTGGCCTGAAGGGCCCCCAGGGGGCCCCCAAGCAGCCCCTCTCCATTTGGGTCTGGGGGCTTTCTTTAGGCTGAGAACCTGGGAGATACCAGCAAGGTTGCAGTTCTCGGCCCGAGAAGCACTCTCCGGCCAACATGCCCAATATCCAGCAACAGCTCCCAAAGCGAAGGAGCCAGGACCCAAAGACCTAGCTGGCCTGAAGGGCCCCCAGAAGGCCACCAAGCAGCCCCTCTCCATTTGGGTCTGGGGGCTTTCGTTGGGCATGTATACCTGAGAGGTACCTGCAAGGTTACATTTCGCGGCCCGAGAAGCACTCTCCGGACAACATGCCCAACTGCAGCAACAGCTCCCAAAGCGAAGGAGCCAGGACCGAAAGACCTAGCTGGCCTGAAGGGCCCCCATGGGGCCCCCAAGGAGCTCCTCTCCATTTGGGCCTGGGGGCTTTAGTTGGGCCGGGAACCTGGGAGTTACCTGCAAGGTTGCAGTTCGTGGCCGGAGAAGCACTCTCCGGCCAACATGCCCAACTGCAGCAACAGCTCCCAAACCGAAGGAGCCAGGACCCAAAGACCTAGCTGGCCTGAAGGGCCCCCAGGGGGCCCCCAAGCAGCCCCTCTCCATTTGGTTCTGGGGGCTTTCGTTGGTCCGGGAACCTGGGAGAATCCTGCAAGTTTGCAGTTCGAGGCCCGAGAAGCACTCTCCGGCCAACATGCCCAACTGCAGCAACAGCTCCCAAACCGAATGAGCCAGGACACAAAGACCTAGCTGGCCTGAAGGGCCTCCAGGGGGCCCCAAGCAGCCCCTCTCCATTTGGGTCTGGGGGCTTTCTTTAGGCTGAGAACCTGGGAGATACCAGCAAGGTTGCAGTTCGCGGCCCGAGAAGCACTCTCCGGCCAACATGCCCAATATCCAGCAACAGCTCCCAAAGCGAAGGAGCCAGGACCCAAAGACCTAGCTGGCCTGAAGGGCCCCCAGAAGGCCCCCAAGCAGCCCCTCTCCATTTGGGTCTGGGGGCTTTCGTTGGGCCGGGAACCTGGGAGGTACCTGCAAGGTTGCAGTTCGCGGCCCGAGAAGCACTCTCCGGCCAACATGCCCAACTGCAGCAACAGCTCCCAAAGCGAAGGAGCCAGGACACAAAGACCTAGCTGGCCTGAAGGGCCCCCAGGGGTCCACCAAGCAGCCCCTCTCAATTTGGGTCTGGGGGCTTTCGTTGGGCATGGATACCTGAGAGGTGCCTGCAAGGTTACAGTTCGCGGCCCGAGAAGCACTCTCCGGCCAACATGCCCAACTGCAGCAACAGCTCCCAAACCGAATGAGCCAGGACACAAAGACCTAGCTGGCCTGAAGGGCCTCCAGGGGGCCCCAAGTAGCCCCTCTCCATTTGGGTCTGGGGGCTTTCTTTAGGCTGAGAACCTGGGAGATACCAGCAAGGTTGCAGTTCGCGGCCCGAGAAGCACTCTCCGGCCAACATGCCCAATATCCAGCAACAGCTCCCAAAGCGAAGGAGCCAGGACCCAAAGACCTAGCTGGCCTGAAGGGCCCCCAGAAGGCCCCCAAGCAGCCCCTCTCAATTTGGGTCTGGGGGCTTTCGTTGGGCATGTATACCTGAGAGGTACCTGCAAGTTACAGTTCGCGGCCCGAGAAGCACTCTCCGCCCAACATGCCCAACTGCAGCAACAGCTCCCAAAGCGAAGGAGCCAGGACCCAAAGACCTAGCTGGCCTGAAGGGCCCCCAGGGGGCCCCCAAGCAGCCCCTCTCCATTTGGGTCTGGGGGCTTTCGTTGGGCCGGGAACCTGGGAGAATCCTGCAAGGTTGCAGTTCGCGGCCCGAGAAGCACTCTCCGGCCAACATGCCCAACTGCAGCAACAGCTCCCAAACCGAATGAGCCAGGACCCAAAGACCTAGCTGGCCTGAAGGGCCCCCAGGGGGCCCCCAAGCAGCCCCTCTCCATTTGGGTCTGGGGGCTTTCGTTGGGCATGTATACCTGGGAGGTACCTGCAAGGTTACAGTTCGCGGCCCGAGAAGCACTCTCCGGCCAACATGCCCAACTGCAGCAACAGCTCCCAAAGCGAAGGAGCCAGGACCCAAAGACCTAGCAGGCCTGAAGGGCCCCCAGGGGGCCCCCAAGCAGCCCCTCTCCGTTTGGTTCTGGGGGCTTTTGTTGGGCCGGGAACCTGGGAGATTCCTGCAAGGTTGCAGTTCGAGGCCCGAGAAGCACTCTCCGGCCAACATGCCCAACTGCAGCAACAGCTCCCAAACCGAATGAGCCAGGACACAAAGACCTAGCTGGCCTGAAGGGCCTCCAGGGGGCCCCAAGTAGCCCCTCTCCATTTGGGTCTGGGGGCTTTCTTTAGGCTGAGAACCTGGGAGATACCAGCAAGTTTGCAGTTCGCGGCCCGAGAAGCACTCTCCGGCCAACATGCCCAACGTCCAGCAACAGCTCCCAAAGCGAAGGAACCAGGACCCAAAGACCTAGCTGGCCTGAAGGGCCCCCAGAAGGCCACCAAGAAGCCCCTCTCCATTTGGTTTTGGGTCTTTCGTTGGGCATGGATACCTGCGAGGTACCTGCAAGTTACAGTTCGCGGCCCGAGAAGCACTCTCCGGCCAACATGCCCAACTGCAGCAACAGCTCCCAAAGCGAAGGAGCCAGGACCCAAAGACCTAGCTGGCCTGAAGGGCCCCCAGGGGGCCCCCAAGCAGCCCCTCTCCATTTGGGTCTGGGGGTTTTCGTTGGGCCGGGAACCTGGGAGGTACCTGCAAGGTTGCAGTTGGCGGCCCGAGAAGTACTCTCCGGCCAACATGCCCAACTGCAGCAACAGCTCCCAAAGCGAAGGAGCCAGGACCCAAAGACCTAGCTGGCCTGAAGGGCCCCCAGGGGGGCCCCAAGCAGCCCCTCTCAATTTGGGTCTGGGGGCTTTCGTTGCGCCGGGAACCTGGGAGAATCCTGCAAGGTTGCAGTTCGCGGCCCGAGAAGCACTCCCGGCCAACATGCCCAACTGCAGCAACAGCTCCCAAACCGAAGGAGCCAGGACCCAAAGACCTAGCTGGCCTGAAGGGCCCCCAGGGGGCCCCCAAGCAGCCCCTCTCCATTTGGGTCTGGGGGCTTTCGTTGGGCCGGGAACCTGGGAGATTCCTTCAAGGTTGCAGTTCGCGGCCCGAGAAGCACTCTCCGGCCAACATGCCCAACTGCAGCAACAGCTCCCAAAGCGAAGGAGCCAGGACCCAAAGACCTAGCTGGCCTGAAGGGCCCCCAGGGGGCCCCCAAGCAGCCCCTCTCCAGTTGGGTCTGGGGGCTTTCGTTGGGCCGGGAACCTGGGAGGTACCTGCAAGGTTGCAGTTCGCGGCCCGAGAAGCACTCTCCGGCCAACATGCCCAACTGCAGCAACAGCTCCCAAAGCGAAGGAGCCAGGACCCAAAGACCTAGCTGGCCTGAAGGGCCCCCAGAAGACCACCAAGCAGCCTTTCTCAATTTGGGTCTGGGGGCTTTCATTGGGCATGGATACCTGAGACGTACCTGCAAGTTTACAGTTCGCGGCCCGAGAAGCACTCTCCGGCCAACATGCTGAACTGCAGCAACAGCTCCCAAAGCGAAGGAGCCAGGACCCAAAGACCTAGCTGGCCTGAAGGGCCCCCAGGGGGCCCCCAAGCAGCCCCTCTCAATTTGGGTCTGGGGGCTTTTGTTGGGCCGGGAAACTGGGAGATTCCTGCAAGGTTGCAGTTCGCGGCTCGAGAAGCACTCTCCGGCCAACATGCCCAACTGCAGCAACAGCTCCCAAAGCGAAGGAGCCAGGACCCAAAGACCTAGCTGGCCTGAAGGGCCCCCAGGGGGCCCCCAAGCAGCCCCTCTCCATTTGGGTCTGGGGGCTTTCGTTGGGCCGGGAACCTGGGAGATACCAGCAAGGTTGCAGTTCGCGGCCCGAGAAGCACTCTCCGGCCAACATGCCCAACTGCAGCAACAGCTCCCAAACCGAAGGAGCCAGGACCCAAAGACCTCGCTGGCCTGAAGGGCCCCCAGGGGGCCCCCAAGCAGCCCCTCTCCATTTGGGTCTGGGGGCTTTCGTTGGGCCATGAACCTGGGAGAATCCTGCAAGGTTGCAGTTCGCGGCCCGAGAAGCACTCTCCGGCCAACATGCCCAACTGCAGCAACAGCTCCCAAAGCGAAGGAGCCAGGACCCAAAGACCTAGCTGGCCTGAAGGGCCCCCAAGGGGCCCCCAAGCAGCCCCTCTCCATTTGGGTCTGGGGGCTTTCGTTGGGCCGGGAACCTGGGAGATTCCTGCGAGGTTGCAGTTCGCGGCCCGAGAAGCACTCTCCGGCCAACATGCCCAACTGCAGCAACAGCTCCCAAACCGAAGGAGCCAGGACACAAAGACCTAGCTGGCCTGAAGGGCCCCCAGGGGGCACCCAAGTAGCTCCTCTCCATTTGGGTCTGGGGGCTTTTGTTCGGCCGGGAACCTGGGAGGTACCTGCAAGTTTGCAATTCGTGGCCGGAGAAGCACTCTCCGGCCAACATGCCCAACTGCAGCAACAGCTCCCAAAGCGAAGGAGCCAGGACCCAAAGACCTAGCTGGCCTGAAGTGCCCCCAGAAAGCCCCCAAGCAGTCCCTCTCCATTTGGGTCTGGGGGCTTTCGTTGGGCATGTATACCTGAGAGGTACCTGCAAGGTTGCAGTTCGCGGCCCGAGAAGCACTCTCCGGCCAACATGCCCAACTGCAGCAACAGCTCCCAAAGCGAAGGAGCCAGGACCCAAAGACCTAGCTGGCCTGAAGGGCCTCCAGGGGGTCCCCAAGCAGCCCCTCTCAATTTGGGTCTGGGGGCTTTCGTTGGGCCGGGAACCTGGAGATTCCTGCAAGGTTGCAGTTCGCGGCCCGAGAAGCACTCTCCGGCCAACATGCCCAACTGCAGCAACAGCTCCCAAACCGAAGGAGCCAGGACCCAAAGACCTAGCTGGCCTGAAGGGCCCCCAGGGGGCCCCCAAGCAGCCCCTCTCCATTTGGGTCTGGGGGCTTTCGTTGGGCCGGGAACCTGGGAGAATCCTGCAAGGTTGCAGTTCGCGGCCCGAGAAGCACTCTCCGGCCAACATGCCCAACTGCAGCAACAGCTCCCAAAGCGAAGGAGCCAGGACCCAAAGACCTAGATGGCCTGAAGGGCCCCCAGGGGGCCCCCAAGCAGCCCCTTTCCATTTGGGTCTGGGGGCTTTCGTAGGGCCGGGAACCTGGGAGAATCCTGCAAGGTTGCAGTTCGCGGCCCGAGAAGCACTCTCCGGCCAACATGCCCAACTGCAGCAACAGCTCCCAAAGCGAAGGAGCCAGGACCCAAAGACCTAGCTGGCCTGAAGGGCCCCCAGGGGGCCCCCAAGCAGCCCCTCTCCATTTGGGTCTGGGGGCTTTCGTTGGGCCGGGAACCTGGGAGATTCCTGCGAGGTTGCAGTTCGCGGCCCGAGAAGCACTCTCTGGCCAACATGCCCAACTGCAGCAACAGCTCCCAAAGCGAAGGAGCCAGGACACAAAGACCTAGCTGGCCTGAAGGGCCCCCATGGGGCACCCAAGGAGCTCCTCTCCATTTGGGTCTGGGGGCTTTAGTTGGGCCGGGAACCTGGGAGGTACCTGCAAGGTTGCAGTTCGTGGCCGGAGAAGCACTCTCCGGCCAACATGCCCAACTGCAGCAACAGCTCCCAAAGCGAAGGAGCCAGGACCCAAAGACCTAGCTGGCCTGAAGGGCCCCCAGGGGGCCCCCAAGCAGCCCCTCTCCATTTGGTTCTGGGGGCTTTTGTTGGGCCGGGAACCTGGGAGATTCCTGCAAGGTTGCAGTTCGAGGCCCGAGAAGCACTCTCCGGCCAACATGCCCAATATCCAGCAACAGCTCCCAAAGCGAAGGAGCCAGGACCCAAAGACCTAGCTGGCCTGAAGGGCCCCCAGGGGGCCCCCAAGCAGCCCCTCTCCATTTGGGTCTGGGGGCTTTCGTTGGGCCGGGAACCTGGGAGAATCCTGCAAGGTTAGAGTTCGCGGCCGGAGAAGCACTCTCCGGCCAACATGCCCAACTGCAGCAACAGCTCCCAAAGCGAAGGAGCCAGGACACAAAGACCTAGCTGGCCTGAAGGGCCCCCAGGGGGCCCCCAAGCAGCCCCTCTCCATTTGGGTCTGGGGGCTTTCGTTGGGCCGGGAACCTGGGAGATTCATGCAAGGTTGCAGTTCGCGGCCCGAGAAGCACTCTCTGGCCAACATGCCCAACTGCAGCAACAGCTCCCAAAGCGAAGGAGCCAGGACACAAAGACCTAGCTGGCGTGAAGGGCCCCCAGGGGGCCCCCAAGCAGCCCCTCTCAATTTGGGTCTGGGGGCTTTCGTTGGGCCGGGAACCTGGGAAATTCCTGCAAGGTTGCAGTTCGCGGCCCGAGAAGCACTCTCCGGCCAACATGCCCAACTGCAGCAACAGCTCCCAAACCGAAGGAGCCAGGACCCAAAGACCTAGCTGGCCTGAAGGGCCCCCAGGGGGCCCCCAAGCAGCCCCTCTCCATTTGGGTCTGGGGGCTTTCGTTGGGCATGGAACCTGGGAGATTCCTGCAAGGTTGCAGTTCGCGGCCCGAGAAGCACTCTCCGGCCAACATGCCCAACTGCAGCAACAGCTCCCAAACCGAAGGAGCCAGGACCCAAAGACCTAGCTGGCCTGAAGGGCCCCCAGGGGGGCCCCAAGCAGCCCCTCTCAATTTGGGTCTGGGGGCTTTCGTTGGGCCGGGAACCTGGGAGAATCCTGCAAGGTTGCAGTTCGCGGCTCGAGAAGCACTCTCCGGCCAACATGCCCAACTGCAGCAACAGCTCCCAAACCGAATGAGCCAGGACCCAAAGACCTAGCTGGCCTGAAGGGCCCCCAGGGGGCCCCCAAGCAGCCCCTCTCCATTTGGGTCTGGGGGCTTTCGTTGGGCCGGGAACCTGGGAGAATCCTGCAAGGTTGCAGTTCGCGGCCCGAGAAGCACTCTCCGGCCAACATGCCCAACTGCAGCAACAGCTCCCAAAGCGAAGGAGCCAGGACCCAAAGACCTAGCTGGCCTGAAGGGCCCCCAGGGGGCCCCCAAGCAGCCCCTCTCAATTTGGGTCTGGGGGCTTTCGTTGGGCCGGGAACCTGGGAGATTCCTGCAAGGTTGCAGTTCGCGGCCGGAGAAGCACTCTCCGGCCAACATGCCCAACTGCAGCAACAGCTCCCAAACCGAAGGAGCCAGGACCCAAAGACCTAGCTGGCCTGAAGGGCCCCCAGGGGGCCCCCAAGCAGCCCCTCTCAATTTGGGTCTGGGGGATTTCTTTAGGCTGAGAACCTGGGAGATACCAGCAAGGTTGCAGTTCGCGGCCCGAGAAGCACTCTCCGGCCAACATGCCCAATATCCAGCAACAGCTCCCAAAGCGAAGGAGCCAGGACCCAAAGACCTAGCTGGCCTGAAGGGCCCCCAGGGGTCCACCAAGCAGCCCCTCTCCATTTGGGTCTGGGGGCTTTCGTTGGGCAGGGATACCTGAGAGGTACCTGCAAGTTACAGTTCGCGGCCCGAGAAGCACTCTCCGGCCAACATGCCCAACTGCAGCAAACAGCTCCCAAAGCGAAGGAGCCAGGACCCAAAGACCTAGCTGGCCTGAAGGGCCCCCAGGGGGCCCCCAAGCAGCCCCTCTCCATTTGGGTCTGGGGGTTTTCGTTGGGCCGGGAACCTGGGAGGTACCTGCAAGGTTGCAGTTCGCGGCCCGAGAAGCACTCTCCGGCCAACATGCCCAACTGCAGCAACAGCTCCCAAAGCGAAGGAGCCAGGACCCAAAGACCTAGCTGGCCTGAAGGGCCTCCAGGGGGGCCCCAAGCAGCCCCTCTCAATTTGGGTCTGGGGGCTTTCGTTGGGCCGGGAACCTGGGAGGTACCTGCAAGGTTGCAGTTCGCGGCCCGAGAAGCACTCTCCGGCCAACATGCCCAACTGCAGCAACAGCTCCCAAAGCGAAGGAGCCAGGACCCAAAGACCTAGCTGGCCTGAAGGGCCCCCAGGGGGCCCCCAAGCAGCCCCTCTCCATTTGGGTCTGGGGGCTTTCGTTGGGCCGGGAACCTGGGAGAATCCTGCAAGGTTGCAGTTCGCGGCCCGAGAAGCACTCTCCGGCCAACATGCCCAACTGCAGCAACAGCTCCCAAACCGAATGAGCCAGGACCCAAAGACCTAGCTGGCCTGAAGGGCCCCCAGGGGGCCCCCAAGCAGCCCCTCTCCATTTGGGTCTGGGGGCTTTCGTTGGGCATGTATACCTGGGAGGTACCTGCAAGGTTACAGTTCGCGGCCCGAGAAGCACTCTCCGGCCAACATGCCCAACTGCAGCAACAGCTCCCAAAGCGAAGGAGCCAGGACCCAAAGACCTAGCAGGCCTGAAGGGCCCCCAGGGGGCCCCCAAGCAGCCCCTCTCCGTTTGGTTCTGGGGGCTTTTGTTGGGCCGGGAACCTGGGAGATTCCTGCAAGGTTGCAGTTCGAGGCCCGAGAAGCACTCTCCGGCCAACATGCCCAACTGCAGCAACAGCTCCCAAACCGAATGAGCCAGGACACAAAGACCTAGCTGGCCTGAAGGGCCTCCAGGGGGCCCCAAGTAGCCCCTCTCCATTTGGGTCTGGGGGTTTTCTTTAGGCTGAGAACCTGGGAGATACCAGCAAGTTTGCAGTTCGCGGCCCGAGAAGCACTCTCCGGCCAACATGCCCAACGTCCAGCAACAGCTCCCAAAGCGAAGGAACCAGGACCCAAAGACCTAGCTGGCCTGAAGGGCCCCCAGAAGGCCACCAAGAAGCCCCTCTCCATTTGGTTTTGGGTCTTTCGTTGGGCATGGATACCTGCGAGGTACCTGCAAGTTACAGTTCGCGGCCCGAGAAGCACTCTCCGGCCAACATGCCCAACTGCAGCAACAGCTCCCAAAGCGAAGGAGCCAGGACCCAAAGACCTAGCTGGCCTGAAGGGCCCCCAGGGGGCCCCCAAGCAGCCCCTCTCCATTTGGGTCTGGGGGTTTTCGTTGGGCCGGGAACCTGGGAGGTACCTGCAAGGTTGCAGTTGGCGGCCCGAGAAGTACTCTCCGGCCAACATGCCCAACTGCAGCAACAGCTCCCAAAGCGAAGGAGCCAGGACCCAAAGACCTAGCTGGCCTGAAGGGCCCCCAGGGGGGCCCCAAGCAGCCCCTCTCAATTTGGGTCTGGGGGCTTTCGTTGCGCCGGGAACCTGGGAGAATCCTGCAAGGTTGCAGTTCGCGGCCCGAGAAGCACTCCCGGCCAACATGCCCAACTGCAGCAACAGCTCCCAAACCGAAGGAGCCAGGACCCAAAGACCTAGCTGGCCTGAAGGGCCCCCAGGGGGCCCCCAAGCAGCCCCTCTCAATTTGGGTCTGGGGGCTTTCGTTGGGCCGGGAACCTGGGAGATTCCTTCAAGGTTGCAGTTCGCGGCCCGAGAAGCACTCTCCGGCCAACATGCCCAACTGCAGCAACAGCTCCCAAAGCGAAGGAGCCAGGACCCAAAGACCTAGCTGGCCTGAAGGGCCCCCAGGGGGCCCCCAAGCAGCCCCTCTCCAGTTGGGTCTGGGGGCTTTCGTTGGGCCGGGAACCTGGGAGGTACCTGCAAGGTTGCAGTTCGCGGCCCGAGAAGCACTCTCCGGCCAACATGCCCAACTGCAGCAACAGCTCCCAAAGCGAAGGAGCCAGGACCCAAAGACCTAGCTGGCCTGAAGGGCCCCCAGAAGACCACCAAGCAGCCTTTCTCAATTTGGGTCTGGGGGCTTTCATTGGGCATGGATACCTGAGACGTACCTGCAAGTTTACAGTTCGCGGCCCGAGAAGCACTCTCCGGCCAACATGCTGAACTGCAGCAACAGCTCCCAAAGCGAAGGAGCCAGGACCCAAAGACCTAGCTGGCCTGAAGGGCCCCCAGGGGGCCCCCAAGCAGCCCCTCTCAATTTGGGTCTGGGGGCTTTTGTTGGGCCGGGAAACTGGGAGATTCCTGCAAGGTTGCAGTTCGCGGCTCGAGAAGCACTCTCCGGCCAACATGCCCAACTGCAGCAACAGCTCCCAAAGCGAAGGAGCCAGGACCCAAAGACCTAGCTGGCCTGAAGGGCCCCCAGGGGGCCCCCAAGCAGCCCCTCTCCATTTGGGTCTGGGGGCTTTCGTTGGGCCGGGAACCTGGGAGATACCAGCAAGGTTGCAGTTCGCGGCCCGAGAAGCACTCTCCGGCCAACATGCCCAACTGCAGCAACAGCTCCCAAACCGAAGGAGCCAGGACCCAAAGACCTCGCTGGCCTGAAGGGCCCCCAGGGGGCCCCCAAGCAGCCCCTCTCCATTTGGGTCTGGGGGCTTTCGTTGGGCCATGAACCTGGGAGAATCCTGCAAGGTTGCAGTTCGCGGCCCGAGAAGCACTCTCCGGCCAACATGCCCAACTGCAGCAACAGCTCCCAAAGCGAAGGAGCCAGGACCCAAAGACCTAGCTGGCCTGAAGGGCCCCCAAGGGGCCCCCAAGCAGCCCCTCTCCATTTGGGTCTGGGGGCTTTCGTTGGGCCGGGAACCTGGGAGATTCCTGCGAGGTTGCAGTTCGCGGCCCGAGAAGCACTCTCCGGCCAACATGCCCAACTGCAGCAACAGCTCCCAAACCGAAGGAGCCAGGACACAAAGACCTAGCTGGCCTGAAGGGCCCCCAGGGGGCACCCAAGTAGCTCCTCTCCATTTGGGTCTGGGGGCTTTTGTTCGGCCGGGAACCTGGGAGGTACCTGCAAGTTTGCAATTCGTGGCCGGAGAAGCACTCTCCGGCCAACATGCCCAACTGCAGCAACAGCTCCCAAAGCGAAGGAGCCAGGACCCAAAGACCTAGCTGGCCTGAAGTGCCCCCAGAAAGCCCCCAAGCAGTCCCTCTCCATTTGGGTCTGGGGGCTTTCGTTGGGCATGTATACCTGAGAGGTGCCTGCAAGGTTGCAGTTCGCGGCCCGAGAAGCACTCTCCGGCCAACATGCCCAACTGCAGCAACAGCTCCCAAAGCGAAGGAGCCAGGACCCAAAGACCTAGCTGGCCTGAAGGGCCTCCAGGGGGTCCCCAAGCAGCCCCTCTCAATTTGGGTCTGGGGGCTTTCGTTGGGCCGGGAACCTGGAGATTCCTGCAAGGTTGCAGTTCGCGGCCCGAGAAGCACTCTCCGGCCAACATGCCCAACTGCAGCAACAGCTCCCAAACCGAAGGAGCCAGGACCCAAAGACCTAGCTGGCCTGAAGGGCCCCCAGGGGGCCCCCAAGCAGCCCCTCTCCATTTGGGTCTGGGGGCTTTCGTTGGGCCGGGAACCTGGGAGAATCCTGCAAGGTTGCAGTTCGCGGCCCGAGAAGCACTCTCCGGCCAACATGCCCAACTGCAGCAACAGCTCCCAAAGCGAAGGAGCCAGGACCCAAAGACCTAGATGGCCTGAAGGGCCCCCAGGGGGCCCCCAAGCAGCCCCTTTCCATTTGGGTCTGGGGGCTTTCGTAGGGCCGGGAACCTGGGAGAATCCTGCAAGGTTGCAGTTCGCGGCCCGAGAAGCACTCTCCGGCCAACATGCCCAACTGCAGCAACAGCTCCCAAAGCGAAGGAGCCAGGACCCAAAGACCTAGCTGGCCTGAAGGGCCCCCAGGGGGCCCCCAAGCAGCCCCTCTCCATTTGGGTCTGGGGGCTTTCGTTGGGCCGGGAACCTGGGAGATTCCTGCGAGGTTGCAGTTCGCGGCCCGAGAAGCACTCTCTGGCCAACATGCCCAACTGCAGCAACAGCTCCCAAAGCGAAGGAGCCAGGACACAAAGACCTAGCTGGCCTGAAGGGCCCCCATGGGGCACCCAAGGAGCTCCTCTCCATTTGGGTCTGGGGGCTTTAGTTGGGCCGGGAACCTGGGAGGTACCTGCAAGGTTGCAGTTCGTGGCCGGAGAAGCACTCTCCGGCCAACATGCCCAACTGCAGCAACAGCTCCCAAAGCGAAGGAGCCAGGACCCAAAGACCTAGCTGGCCTGAAGGGCCCCCAGGGGGCCCCCAAGCAGCCCCTCTCCATTTGGTTCTGGGGGCTTTTGTTGGGCCGGGAACCTGGGAGATTCCTGCAAGGTTGCAGTTCGAGGCCCGAGAAGCACTCTCCGGCCAACATGCCCAATATCCAGCAACAGCTCCCAAAGCGAAGGAGCCAGGACCCAAAGACCTAGCTGGCCTGAAGGGCCCCCAGGGGGCCCCCAAGCAGCCCCTCTCCATTTGGGTCTGGGGGCTTTCGTTGGGCCGGGAACCTGGGAGAATCCTGCAAGGTTAGAGTTCGCGGCCGGAGAAGCACTCTCCGGCCAACATGCCCAACTGCAGCAACAGCTCCCAAAGCGAAGGAGCCAGGACACAAAGACCTAGCTGGCCTGAAGGGCCCCCAGGGGGCCCCCAAGCAGCCCCTCTCCATTTGGGTCTGGGGGCTTTCGTTGGGCCGGGAACCTGGGAGATTCATGCAAGGTTGCAGTTCGCGGCCCGAGAAGCACTCTCTGGCCAACATGCCCAACTGCAGCAACAGCTCCCAAAGCGAAGGAGCCAGGACACAAAGACCTAGCTGGCGTGAAGGGCCCCCAGGGGGCCCCCAAGCAGCCCCTCTCAATTTGGGTCTGGGGGCTTTCGTTGGGCCGGGAACCTGGGAAATTCCTGCAAGGTTGCAGTTCGCGGCCCGAGAAGCACTCTCCGGCCAACATGCCCAACTGCAGCAACAGCTCCCAAACCGAATGAGCCAGGACCCAAAGACCTAGCTGGCCTGAAGGGCCCCCAGGGGGCCCCCAAGCAGCCCCTCTCCATTTGGGTCTGGGGGCTTTCGTTGGGCCGGGAACCTGGGAGAATCCTGCAAGGTTGCAGTTCGCGGCCCGAGAAGCACTCTCCGGCCAACATGCCCAACTGCAGCAACAGCTCCCAAAGCGAAGGAGCCAGGACCCAAAGACCTAGCTGGCCTGAAGGGCCCCCAGGGGTCCACCAAGCAGCCCCTCTCCATTTGGGTCTGGGGGCTTTCGTTGGGCAGGGATACCTGAGAGGTACCTGCAAGTTACAGTTCGCGGCCCGAGAAGCACTCTCCGGCCAACATGCCCAACTGCAGCAAACAGCTCCCAAAGCGAAGGAGCCAGGACCCAAAGACCTAGCTGGCCTGAAGGGCCCCCAGGGGGCCCCCAAGCAGCCCCTCTCCATTTGGGTCTGGGGGTTTTCGTTGGGCCGGGAACCTGGGAGGTACCTGCAAGGTTGCAGTTCGCGGCCCGAGAAGCACTCTCCGGCCAACATGCCCAACTGCAGCAACAGCTCCCAAACCGAAGGAGCCAGGACCCAAAGACCTAGCTGGCCTGAAGGGCCCCCAGAAGGCCCCCAAGCAGCCCCTCTCCATTTGGGTCTGGGGGCTTTCTTTGGGTATGGAACCTGGGAGATTCCTGCAAGGTTGCAGTTCGAGGCCCGAGAAGCACTCTCCGGCCAACATGCCCAACTGCAGCAACAGCTCCCAAACCGAAGGAGCCAGGACCGAAATACCTAGCTGGCCTGAAGGGCCACCATGGGGCCCCCAAGGAGCTCCTCTCCATTTGGGTCTGGGGGCTTTAGTTGGGCCGGGAACCTGGGAGGTACCTGCAAGGTTGCAGTTCGTGGCCGGAGAAGCACTCTCCGGCCAACATGCCCAACTGCAGCAACAGCTCCCAAACCGAAGGAGCCAGGACCCAAAGACCTAGCTGGCCTGAAGGGCCCCCAGGGGGCCCCCAAGCAGCCCCTCTCCATTTGGGTCTGGGGGCTTTCGTTAGGCCGGGAACCTGGGAGAATCCTGCAAGGTTGCAGTTCGCGGCCCGAGAAGCACTCTCCGGCCAACATGCCCAACTGCAGCAACAGCTCCCAAACCGAATGAGCCAGGACACAAAGACCTAGCTGGCCTGAAGGGCCTCCAGGGGGCCCCAAGCAGCCCCTCTCCATTTGGGTCTGGGGGCTTTCTTTAGGCTGAGAACCTGGGAGATACCAGCAAGGTTGCAGTTCGCGGCCCGAGAAGCACTCTCCGGCCAACATGCCCAATATCCAGCAACAGCTCCCAAAGCGAAGGAGCCAGGACCCAAAGACCTAGCTGGCCTGAAGGGCCCCCAGAAGGCCCCCAAGCAGCCCCTCTCCATTTGGGTCTGGGGGCTTTCGTTGGGCCGGGAACCTGGGAGGTACCTGCAAGGTTGCAGTTCGCGGCCCGAGAAGCACTCTCCGGCCAACATGCCCAACTGCAGCAACAGCTCCCAAAGCGAAGGAGCCAGGACACAAAGACCTAGCTGGCCTGAAGGGCCCCCAGGGGTCCACCAAGCAGCCCCTCTCAATTTGGGTCTGGGGGCTTTCGTTGGGCATGGATACCTGAGAGGTGCCTGCAAGGTTACAGTTCGCGGCCCGAGAAGCACTCTCCGGCCAACATGCCCAACTGCAGCAACAGCTCCCAAACCGAATGAGCCAGGACACAAAGACCTAGCTGGCCTGAAGGGCCTCCAGGGGGCCCCAAGTAGCCCCTCTCCATTTGGGTCTGGGGGCTTTCTTTAGGCTGAGAACCTGGGAGATACCAGCAAGGTTGCAGTTCGCGGCCCGAGAAGCACTCTCCGGCCAACATGCCCAATATCCAGCAACAGCTCCCAAAGCGAAGGAGCCAGGACCCAAAGACCTAGCTGGCCTGAAGGGCCCCCAGAAGGCCCCCAAGCAGCCCCTCTCAATTTGGGTCTGGGGGCTTTCGTTGGGCATGTATACCTGAGAGGTACCTGCAAGTTACAGTTCGCGGTCCGAGAAGCACTCTCCGCCCAACATGCCCAACTGCAGCAACAGCTCCCAAAGCGAAGGAGCCAGGACCCAAAGACCTAGCTGGCCTGAAGGGCCCCCAGGGGGCCCCCAAGCAGCCCCTCTCAATTTGGGTCTGGGGGCTTTCGTTGGGCCGGGAACCTGGGAGAATCCTGCAAGGTTGCAGTTCGCGGCCCGAGAAGCACTCTCCGGCCAACATGCCCAACTGCAGCAACAGCTCCCAAACCGAATGAGCCAGGACCCAAAGACCTAGCTGGCCTGAAGGGCCCCCAGGGGGCCCCCAAGCAGCCCCTCTCCATTTGGGTCTGGGGGCTTTCGTTGGGCATGTATACCTGGGAGGTACCTGCAAGGTTACAGTTCGCGGCCCGAGAAGCACTCTCCGGCCAACATGCCCAACTGCAGCAACAGCTCCCAAAGCGAAGGAGCCAGGACCCAAAGACCTAGCAGGCCTGAAGGGCCCCCAGGGGGCCCCCAAGCAGCACCTCTCCGTTTGGTTCTGGGGGCTTTTGTTGGGCCGGGAACCTGGGAGATTCCTGCAAGGTTGCAGTTCGAGGCCCGAGAAGCACTCTCCGGCCAACATGCCCAACTGCAGCAACAGCTCCCAAACCGAATGAGCCAGGACACAAAGACCTAGCTGGCCTGAAGGGCCTCCAGGGGGCCCCAAGTAGCCCCTCTCCATTTGGGTCTGGGGGCTTTCTTTAGGCTGAGAACCTGGGAGATACCAGCAAGTTTGCAGTTCGCGGCCCGAGAAGCACTCTCCGGCCAACATGCCCAACGTCCAGCAACAGCTCCCAAAGCGAAGGAACCAGGACCCAAAGACCTAGCTGGCCTGAAGGGCCCCCAGAAGGCCACCAAGAAGCCCCTCTCCATTTGGTTTTGGGTCTTTCGTTGGGCATGGATACCTGCGAGGTACCTGCAAGTTACAGTTCGCGGCCCGAGAAGCACTCTCCGGCCAACATGCCCAACTGCAGCAACAGCTCCCAAAGCGAAGGAGCCAGGACCCAAAGACCTAGCTGGCCTGAAGGGCCCCCAGGGGGCCCCCAAGCAGCCCCTCTCCATTTGGGTCTGGGGGCTTTCTTTAGGCTGAGAACCTGGGAGATACCAGCAAGTTTGCAGTTCGCGGCCCGAGAAGCACTCTCCGGCCAACATGCCCAATATCCAGCAACAGCTCCCAAAGCGAAGGAGCCAGGACCCAAAGACCTAGCTGGCCTGAAGGGCCCCCAGGGGGCCCCCAAGCAGCCCCTCTCAATTTGGGTCTGGGGGCTTTCGTTGGGCATGTATACCTGAGAGATACCTGCAAGTTACAGTTCGCGGCCCGAGAAGCACTCTCCGCCCAATATGCCCAACTGCAGCAACAGCTCCCAAAGCGAAGGAGCCAGGACCCAAAGACCTAGCTGGCCTGAAGGGCCCCCAGGGGGCCCCCAAGCAGCCCCTCTCCATTTGGGTCTGGGGGTTTTCGTTGGGCCGGGAACCTGGGAGGTACCTGCAAGGTTGCAGTTGGCGGCCCGAGAAGTACTCTCCGGCCAACATGCCCAACTGCAGCAACAGCTCCCAAAGCGAAGGAGCCAGGACCCAAAGACCTAGCTGGCCTGAAGGGCCCCCAGGGGGGCCCCAAGCAGCCCCTCTCAATTTGGGTCTGGGGGCTTTCGTTGCGCCGGGAACCTGGGAGAATCCTGCAAGGTTGCAGTTCGCGGCCCGAGAAGCACTCCCGGCCAACATGCCCAACTGCAGCAACAGCTCCCAAACCGAAGGAGCCAGGACCCAAAGACCTAGCTGGCCTGAAGGGCCCCCAGGGGGCCCCCAAGCAGCCCCTCTCAATTTGGGTCTGGGGGCTTTCGTTGGGCCGGGAACCTGGGAGATTCCTTCAAGGTTGCAGTTCGCGGCCCGAGAAGCACTCTCCGGCCAACATGCCCAACTGCAGCAACAGCTCCCAAAGCGAAGGAGCCAGGACCCAAAGACCTAGCTGGCCTGAAGGGCCCCCAGGGGGCCCCCAAGCAGCCCCTCTCCAGTTGGGTCTGGGGGCTTTCGTTGGGCCGGGAACCTGGGAGGTACCTGCAAGGTTGCAGTTCGCGGCCCGAGAAGCACTCTCCGGCCAACATGCCCAACTGCAGCAACAGCTCCCAAAGCGAAGGAGCCAGGACCCAAAGACCTAGCTGGCCTGAAGGGCCCCCAGAAGACCACCAAGCAGCTTTTCTCAATTTGGGTCTGGGGGCTTTCATTGGGCATGGATACCTGAGACGTACCTGCAAGTTTACAGTTCGCGGCCCGAGAAGCACTCTCCGGCCAACATGCTGAACTGCAGCAACAGCTCCCAAAGCGAAGGAGCCAGGACCCAAAGACCTAGCTGGCCTGAAGGGCCCCCAGGGGGCCCCCAAGCAGCCCCTCTCAATTTGGGTCTGGGGGCTTTTGTTGGGCCGGGAAACTGGGAGATTCCTGCAAGGTTGCAGTTCGCGGCTCGAGAAGCACTCTCCGGCCAACATGCCCAACTGCAGCAACAGCTCCCAAAGCGAAGGAGCCAGGACCCAAAGACCTAGCTGGCCTGAAGGGCCCCCAGGGGGCCCCCAAGCAGCCCCTCTCCATTTGGGTCTGGGGGCTTTCGTTGGGCCGGGAACCTGGGAGATACCAGCAAGGTTGCAGTTCGCGGCCCGAGAAGCACTCTCCGGCCAACATGCCCAACTGCAGCAACAGCTCCCAAACCGAAGGAGCCAGGACCCAAAGACCTCGCTGGCCTGAAGGGCCCCCAGGGGGCCCCCAAGCAGCCCCTCTCCATTTGGGTCTGGGGGCTTTCGTTGGGCCATGAACCTGGGAGAATCCTGCAAGGTTGCAGTTCGCGGCCCGAGAAGCACTCTCCGGCCAACATGCCCAACTGCAGCAACAGCTCCCAAAGCGAAGGAGCCAGGACCCAAAGACCTAGCTGGCCTGAAGGGCCCCCAAGGGGCCCCCAAGCAGCCCCTCTCCATTTGGGTCTGGGGGCTTTCGTTGGGCCGGGAACCTGGGAGATTCCTGCGAGGTTGCAGTTCGCGGCCCGAGAAGCACTCTCCGGCCAACATGCCCAACTGCAGCAACAGCTCCCAAAGCGAAGGAGCCAGGACACAAAGACCTAGCTGGCCTGAAGGGCCCCCAGGGGGCACCCAAGTAGCTCCTCTCCATTTGGGTCTGGGGGCTTTTGTTCGGCCGGGAACCTGGGAGGTACCTGCAAGTTTGCAATTCGTGGCCGGAGAAGCACTCTCCGGCCAACATGCCCAACTGCAGCAACAGCTCCCAAAGCGAAGGAGCCAGGACCCAAAGACCTAGCTGGCCTGAAGTGCCCCCAGAAAGCCCCCAAGCAGTCCCTCTCCATTTGGGTCTGGGGGCTTTCGTTGGGCATGTATACCTGAGAGGTACCTGCAAGGTTGCAGTTCGCGGCCCGAGAAGCACTCTCCGGCCAACATGCCCAACTGCAGCAACAGCTCCCAAAGCGAAGGAGCCAGGACCCAAAGACCTAGCTGGCCTGAAGGGCCTCCAGGGGGTCCCCAAGCAGCCCCTCTCAATTTGGGTCTGGGGGCTTTCGTTGGGCCGGGAACCTGGAGATTCCTGCAAGGTTGCAGTTCGCGGCCCGAGAAGCACTCTCCGGCCAACATGCCCAACTGCAGCAACAGCTCCCAAAGCGAAGGAGCCAGGACCCAAAGACCTAGCTGGCCTGAAGGGCCCCCAGGGGGCCCCCAAGCAGCCCCTCTCCATTTGGGTCTGGGGGCTTTCGTTGGGCCGGGAACCTGGGAGAATCCTGCAAGGTTGCAGTTCGCGGCCCGAGAAGCACTCTCCGTCCAACATGCCCAACTGCAGCAACAGCTCCCAAAGCGAAGGAGCCAGGACCCAAAGACCTAGATGGCCTGAAGGGCCCCCAGGGGGCCCCCAAGCAGCCCCTTTCCATTTGGGTCTGGGGGCTTTCGTTGGGCCGGGAACCTGGGAGAATCCTGCAAGGTTGCAGTTCGCGGCCCGAGAAGCACTCTCCGGCCAACATGCCCAACTGCAGCAACAGCTCCCAAAGCGAAGGAGCCAGGACCCAAAGACCTAGCTGGCCTGAAGGGCCCCCAGGGGGCCCCCAAGCAGCCCCTCTCCATTTGGGTCTGGGGGCTTTCGTTGGGCCGGGAACCTGGGAGATTCCTGCAAGGTTGCAGTTCGAGGCCCGAGAAGCACTCTCCGGCCAACATGCCCAATATCCAGCAACAGCTCCCAAAGCGAAGGAGCCAGGACCCAAAGACCTAGCTGGCCTGAAGGGCCCCCAGGGGGCCCCCAAGCAGCCCCTCTCCATTTGGGTCTGGGGGCTTTCGTTGGGCCGGGAACCTGGGAGAATCCTGCAAGGTTAGAGTTCGCGGCCGGAGAAGCACTCTCCGGCCAACATGCCCAACTGCAGCAACAGCTCCCAAAGCGAAGGAGCCAGGACCCAAAGACCTAGCTGGCCTGAAGGGCCCCCAGGGGGCCCCCAAGCAGACCCTCTCCATTTGGTTCTGGGGGCTTTTGTTGGGCCGGGAACCTGGGAGATTCCTGCAAGGTTGCAGTTCGCGGCCCGAGAAGCACTCTCCGGCCAACATGCCCAATATCCAGCAACAGCTCCCAAAGCGAAGGAGCCAGGACCCAAAGACCTAGCTGGCCTGAAGGGCCCCCAGGGGGCCCCCAAGCAGCCCCTCTCCATTTGGGTCTGGGGGCTTTCGTTGGGCCGGGAACCTGGGAGAATCCTGCAAGGTTAGAGTTCGCGGCCGGAGAAGCACTCTCCGGCCAACATGCCCAACTGCAGCAACAGCTCCCAAAGCGAAGGAGCCAGGACACAAAGACCTAGCTGGCCTGAAGGGCCCCCAGGGGGCCCCCAAGCAGCCCCTCTCCATTTGGGTCTGGGGGCTTTCGTTGGGCCGGGAACCTGGGAGATTCATGCAAGGTTGCAGTTCGCGGCCCGAGAAGCACTCTCTGGCCAACATGCCCAACTGCAGCAACAGCTCCCAAAGCGAAGGAGCCAGGACACAAAGACCTAGCTGGCGTGAAGGGCCCCCAGGGGGCCCCCAAGCAGCCCCTCTCAATTTGGGTCTGGGGGCTTTCGTTGGGCCGGGAACCTGGGAAATTCCTGCAAGGTTGCAGTTCGCGGCCCGAGAAGCACTCTCCGGCCAACATGCCCAACTGCAGCAACAGCTCCCAAACCGAAGGAGCCAGGACCCAAAGACCTAGCTGGCCTGAAGGGCCCCCAGGGGGCCCCCAAGCAGCCCCTCTCCATTTGGGTCTGGGGGCTTTCGTTGGGCATGGAACCTGGGAGATTCCTGCAAGGTTGCAGTTCGCGGCCCGAGAAGCACTCTCCGGCCAACATGCCCAACTGCAGCAACAGCTCCCAAACCGAAGGAGCCAGGACCCAAAGACCTAGCTGGCCTGAAGGGCCCCCAGGGGGGCCCCAAGCAGCCCCTCTCAATTTGGGTCTGGGGGCTTTCGTTGGGCCGGGAACCTGGGAGAATCCTGCAAGGTTGCAGTTCGCGGCTCGAGAAGCACTCTCCGGCCAACATGCCCAACTGCAGCAACAGCTCCCAAACCGAATGAGCCAGGACCCAAAGACCTAGCTGGCCTGAAGGGCCCCCAGGGGGCCCCCAAGCAGCCCCTCTCCATTTGGGTCTGGGGGCTTTCGTTGGGCCGGGAACCTGGGAGAATCCTGCAAGGTTGCAGTTCGCGGCCCGAGAAGCACTCTCCGGCCAACATGCCCAACTGCAGCAACAGCTCCCAAAGCGAAGGAGCCAGGACCCAAAGACCTAGCTGGCCTGAAGGGCCCCCAGGGGGCCCCCAAGCAGCCCCTCTCAATTTGGGTCTGGGGGCTTTCGTTGGGCCGGGAACCTGGGAGATTCCTGCAAGGTTGCAGTTCGCGGCCGGAGAAGCACTCTCCGGCCAACATGCCCAACTGCAGCAACAGCTCCCAAACCGAAGGAGCCAGGACCCAAAGACCTAGCTGGCCTGAAGGGCCCCCAGGGGGCCCCCAAGCAGCCCCTCTCAATTTGGGTCTGGGGGATTTCTTTAGGCTGAGAACCTGGGAGATACCAGCAAGGTTGCAGTTCGCGGCCCGAGAAGCACTCTCCGGCCAACATGCCCAATATCCAGCAACAGCTCCCAAAGCGAAGGAGCCAGGACCCAAAGACCTAGCTGGCCTGAAGGGCCCCCAGAAGACCACCAAGCAGCCCCTCTCCATTTGGGTCTGGGGGCTTTCGTTGGGCAGGGATACCTGAGAGGTACCTGCAAGTTACAGTTCGCGGCCCGAGAAGCACTCTCCGGCCAACATGCCCAACTGCAGCAAACAGCTCCCAAAGCGAAGGAGCCAGGACCCAAAGACCTAGCTGGCCTGAAGGGCCCCCAGGGGGCCCCCAAGCAGCCCCTCTCCATTTGGGTCTGGGGGTTTTCGTTGGGCCGGGAACCTGGGAGGTACCTGCAAGGTTGCAGTTCGCGGCCCGAGAAGCACTCTCCGGCCAACATGCCCAACTGCAGCAACAGCTCCCAAACCGAAGGAGCCAGGACCCAAAGACCTAGCTGGCCTGAAGGGCCCCCAGAAGGCCCCCAAGCAGCCCCTCTCCATTTGGGTCTGGGGGCTTTCTTTGGGTATGGAACCTGGGAGATTCCTGCAAGGTTGCAGTTCGAGGCCCGAGAAGCACTCTCCGGCCAACATGCCCAACTGCAGCAACAGCTCCCAAACCGAAGGAGCCAGGACCGAAATACCTAGCTGGCCTGAAGGGCCACCATGGGGCCCCCAAGGAGCTCCTCTCCATTTGGGTCTGGGGGCTTTAGTTGGGCCGGGAACCTGGGAGGTACCTGCAAGGTTGCAGTTCGTGGCCGGAGAAGCACTCTCCGGCCAACATGCCCAACTGCAGCAACAGCTCCCAAACCGAAGGAGCCAGGACCCAAAGACCTAGCTGGCCTGAAGGGCCCCCAGGGGGCCCCCAAGCAGCCCCTCTCCATTTGGTTCTGGGGGCTTTTGTTGGGCCGGGAATCTGGGAGATTCCTGCAAGGTTGCAGTTCGAGGCCCGAGAAGCACTCTCCGGCCAACATGCCCAACTGCAGCAACAGCTCCCAAACCGAATGAGCCAGGACACAAAGACCTAGCTGGCCTGAAGGGCCCCCAGGGGGCCCCCAAGCAGCCCCTCTCCATTTGGTTCTGGGGGCTTTTGTTGGGCCGGGAATCTGGGAGATTCCTGCAAGGTTGCAGTTCGAGGCCCGAGAAGCACTCTCCGGCCAACATGCCCAACTGCAGCAACAGCTCCCAAACCGAAGGAGCCAGGACCCAAAGACCTAGCTGGCCTGAAGGGCCCCCAGGGGGCCCCCAAGCAGCCCCTCTCCATTTGGGTCTGGGGGCTTTCTTTAGGTTGAGAACCTGGGAGATACCAGCAAGGTTGCAGTTCGCGGCCTGAGAAGCACTCTCCGGCCAACATGCCCAACTGCAGCAACAGCTCCCAAACCGAAGGAGCCAGGACCCAAAGACCTAGCTGGCCTGAAAGGCCCCCAGGGGGCCCCCAAGCAGCCCCTCTCCATTTGGGTCTGGGGGCTTTCGTTGGGCCGGGAACCTGGGAGAATCCTGCAAGGTTGCAGTTCGCGGCCCGAGAAGCACTCTCCGGCCAACATGCCCAACTGCAGCAACAGCTCCCAAACCGAAGGAGCCAGGACACAAAGACCTAGCTGGCCTGAAGGGCCCCCAGGGGGCCCCCAAGCAGCCCCTCTCCATTTGGGTCTGGGGGCTTTCGTTGGGCCGGGAACCTGGGAAATTCCTGCAAGGTTGCAGTTCGCGGCCCGAGAAGCACTCTCCGGCCAACATGCCCAACTGCAGCAACAGCTCCCAAAGCGAAGGAGCCAGGACCCAAAGACCTAGCTGGCCTGAAGGGCCCCCAGGGGGCCCCCAAGCAGCCCCTCTCAATTTGGGTCTGGGGGCTTTCGTTGGGCTGGGAACCTGGGAGATTCCTGCGAGGTTGCAGTTCGCGGCCCGAGAAGCACTCTCCGGCCAACATGCCCAACTGCAGCAACAGCTCCCAAACCGAAGGAGCCAGGACCCAAAGACCTAGCTGGCCTGAAGGGCCCCCAGGGGGCCCCCAAGGAGCTCCTCTCCATTTGGGTCTGGGGGCTTTCGTTGGGCCGGGAACCTGGGAGGTACCTGCAAGGTTGCAGTTCGCGGCCGGAGAAGCACTCTCCGGCCAGCATGCCCAACTGCAGCAACAGCTCCCAAAGCGAAGGAGCCAGAACCCAAAGACCTAGCTGGCCTGAAGGGCCCCCAGGGGGCCCCCAAGCAGCCCCTCTCAATTTGGGTCTGGGGACTTTCGTTCGGCATGTATACCTGGGAGGTACCTGCAAGGTTACAGTTCGCGGCCCGAGAAGCACTCTCCGGCCAACATGCCCAACTGCAGCAACAGCTCCCAAACCGAAGGAGCCAGGACCCAAAGACCTAGCTGGCCTGAAGTGCCCCCAGGGGGTCCCCAAGCAGCCCCTCTCCATTTGGGTCTGGGGGCTTTCGTTGGGCGGGGAAACTGGGAGATTCATGCAAGGTTGCAGTTCGCGGCCCGAGAAGCACTCTCCGGCCAACATGCCCAACTGCAGCAACAGCTCCCAAAGCGAAGGAGCCAGGACCCAAAGACCTAGCTGGCCTGAAGGGCCCCCAGGGGGCCCCCAAGCAGCCCCTCTCAATTTGGGTCTGGGGGCTTTCGTTGGGCTGGGAACCTGGGAGATTCCTGCGAGGTTGCAGTTCGCGGCCCGAGAAGCACTCTCCGGCCAACATGCCCAACTGCAGCAACAGCTCCCAAACCGAAGGAGCCAGGACCCAAAGACCTAGCTGGCCTGAAGGGCCCCCAGGGGGCCCCCAAGGAGCTCCTCTCCATTTGGGTCTGGGGGCTTTCGTTGGGCCGGGAACCTGGGAGGTACCTGCAAGGTTGCAGTTCGCGGCCGGAGAAGCACTCTCCGGCCAGCATGCCCAACTGCAGCAACAGCTCCCAAAGCGAAGGAGCCAGAACCCAAAGACCTAGCTGGCCTGAAGGGCCCCCAGGGGGCCCCCAAGCAGCCCCTCTCAATTTGGGTCTGGGGACTTTCGTTCGGCATGTATACCTGGGAGGTACCTGCAAGGTTACAGTTCGCGGCCCGAGAAGCACTCTCCGGCCAACATGCCCAACTGCAGCAACAGCTCCCAAACCGAAGGAGCCAGGACCCAAAGACCTAGCTGGCCTGAAGTGCCCCCAGGGGGTCCCCAAGCAGCCCCTCTCCATTTGGGTCTGGGGGCTTTCGTTGGGCGGGGAAACTGGGAGATTCATGCAAGGTTGCAGTTCGCGGCCCGAGAAGCACTCTCCGGCCAACATGCCCAACTGCAGCAACAGCTCCCAAAGCGAAGGAGCCAGGACCCAAAGACCTAGCTGGCCTGAAGGGCCCCCAGGGGGCCCCCAAGCAGCCCCTCTCAATTTGGGTCTGGGGGCTTTCGTTGGGCTGGGAACCTGGGAGATTCCTGCGAGGTTGCAGTTCGCGGCCCGAGAAGCACTCTCCGGCCAACATGCCCAACTGCAGCAACAGCTCCCAAACCGAAGGAGCCAGGACCCAAAGACCTAGCTGGCCTGAAGGGCCCCCAGGGGGCCCCCAAGGAGCTCCTCTCCATTTGGGTCTGGGGGCTTTCGTTGGGCCGGGAACCTGGGAGGTACCTGCAAGGTTGCAGTTCGCGGCCGGAGAAGCACTCTCCGGCCAGCATGCCCAACTGCAGCAACAGCTCCCAAAGCGAAGGAGCCAGAACCCAAAGACCTAGCTGGCTTGAAGGGCCCTCAGGGGGCCCCCAAGCAGCCCCTCTCAATTTGGGTCTGGGGACTTTCGTTCGGCATGTATACCTGGGAGGTACCTGCAAGGTTACAGTTCGCGGCCCGAGAAGCACTCTCCGGCCAACATGCCCAACTGCAGCAACAGCTCCCAAACCGAAGGAGCCAGGACCCAAAGACCTAGCTGGCCTGAAGTGCCCCCAGGGGGTCCCCAAGCAGCCCCTCTCCATTTGGGTCTGGGGGCTTTCGTTGGGCGGGGAAACTGGGAGATTCATGCAAGGTTGCAGTTCGCGGCCCGAGAAGCACTCTCCGGCCAACATGCCCAACTGCAGCAACAGCTCCCAAAGTGAAGGAGCCAGGACCCAAAGACCTAGCTGGCCTGAAGGGCCCCCAGGGGGCCCCCAGTCAGCCCCTTTCAATTTGGGTCTGGGGGCTTTCGTTGGGCCGGGAACCTGGGAGATTCCTGCAAGGTTGCAGTTCGCGGCCGGAGAAGCACTCTCCGGCCAACATGCCCAACTGCAGCAACAGCTCCCAAAGCGAAGGAGCCAGGACCCAAAGACCTAGCTGGCCTGAAGGGCCCCCAGGGGGCCCCCAAGCAGCCCCTCTCAATTTGGGTCTGGGGGCTTTCTTTAGGCTGAGAACCTGGGAGATACCAGCAAGGTTGCAGTTCGCGGCCCGAGAAGCACTCTCCGGCCAACATGCCCAATATCCAGCAACAGATCCCAAAGCGAAGGAGCCAGGACCCAAAGACCTAGCTGGCCTGAAAGGCCCCCAGAAGGCCCCCAAGCAGCCCCTCTCAATTTGGGTCTGGGGGCTTTCGTTGGGCAGGGATACCTGAGAGGTACCTGCAAGTTACAGTTCGCGGCCCGAGAAGCACTCTCCGGCCAACATGCCCAACTGCAGCAAACAGCTCCCAAAGCGAAGGAGCCAGGACCCAAAGACCTAGCTGGCCTGAAGGGCCCCCAGGGGGCCCCCAAGCAGCCCCTCTCCATTTGGGTCTGGGGGTTTTCGTTGGGCCGGGAACCAGGGAGGTACCTGCAAGGTTGCAGTTCGCGGCCCGAGAAGCACTCTCCGGCCAACATGCCCAACTGCAGCAACAGCTCCCAAACCGAAGGAGCCAGGACCCAAAGACCTAGCTGGCCTGAAGGGCCTCCAGGGGGGCCCCAAGCAGCCCCTCTCCATTTGGGTCTGGGGGCTTTCGTTGGGTATGGAACCTGGGAGATTCCTGCAAGGTTGCAGTTCGAGGCCCGAGAAGCACTCTCCGGCCAACATGCCCAACTGCAGCAACAGCTCCCAAACCGAAGGAGCCAGGACCGAAATACCTAGCTGGCCTGAAGGGCCCCCATGGGGCCGCCAAGGAGCTCCTCTCCATTTGGGTCTGGGGGCTTTCGTTGGGCCGGGAACCTGGGAGGTACCTGCAAGGTTGCAGTTCGTGGCCGGAGAAGCACTCTCCGGCCAACATGCCCAACTGCAGCAACAGCTCCCAAACCGAAGGAGCCAGGACCCAAAGACCTAGCTGGCCTGAAGGGCCCCCAGGGGGCCCCCAAGCAGCCCCTCTCCATTTGGTTCTGGGGGCTTTTGTTGGGCCGGGAATCTGGGAGATTCCTGCAAGGTTGCAGTTCGAGGCCCGAGAAGCACTCTCCGGCCAACATGCCCAACTGCAGCAACAGCTCCCAAACCGAATGAGCCAGGACCCAAAGACCTAGCTGGCCTGAAGGGCCCCCAGGGGGCCCCGAAGCAGCCCCTCTCCATTTGGGTCTGGGGGCTTTCTTTAGGCTGAGAACCTGGGAGATACCAGCAAGGTTGCAGTTCGCGGCCCGAGAAGCACTCTCCGGCCAACATGCCCAACTGCAGCAACAGCTCCCAAAGCGAAGGAGCCAGGACCCAAAGACCTAGCTGGCCTGAAGTGCCCCCAGGGGGCCCCCAAGCAGCCCCTCTCCATTTGGGTCTGGGGGCTTTCGTTGGGCATGTATACCTGAGAGGTACCTGCAAGTTACAGTTCGCGGCCCGAGAAGCACTCTCCGCCCAACATGCCCAACTGCAGCAACAGCTCCCAAAGCGAAGGAGCCAGGACCCAAAGACCTAGCTGGCCTGAAGGGCCCCCAGGGGGCCCCCAAGCAGCCCCTCTCCATTTGGGTCTGGGGGCTTTCTTTAGGTTGAGAACCTGGGAGATACCAGCAAGGTTGCAGTTCGCGGCCCGAGAAGCACTCTCCGGCCAACATGCCCAATATCCAGCAACAGCTCCCAAAGCGAAGGAGCCAGGACCCAAAGACCTAGCTGGCCTGAAGGGCCCCCAGGGGGCCCCCAAGCAGCCCCTCTCCATTTGGGTCTGGGGGCTTTCGTTGGGCCGGGAACCTGGGAGGTACCTGCAAGGTTGCAGTTCGCGGCCCGAGAAGCACTCTCCGGCCAACATGCCCAACTGCAGCAACAGCTCCCAAAGCGAAGGAGCCAGGACCCAAAGACCTAGCTGGCCTGAAGGGCCCCCAGGGGGTCCCCAAGCAGCCCCTCTCCATTTGGGTCTGGGGGCTTTCGTTGGGCCGGGAACCTGGGAGAATCCTGCAAGGTTAGAGTTCGCGGCCGGAGAAGCACTCTCCGGCCAACATGCCCAACTGCAGCAACAGCTCCCAAACCGAAGGAGCCAGGACACAAAGACCTAGCTGGCCTGAAGGGCCCCCAGGGGGCCCCCAAGCAGCCCCTCTCCACTTGGGTCTGGGGGCTTTCGTTGGGCATGGAACCTGGAAGATTCCTGCAAGGTTGCAGTTCGCGGCCCGAGAAGCACTCTCCGGCCAACATGCCCAACTGCAGCAACAGCTCCCAAACCGAAGGAGCCAGGACCCAAAGACCTAGCTGGCCTGAAGGGCCCCCAGGGGGGCCCCAAGCAGCCCCTCTCAATTTGGGTCTGGGGGCTTTCGTTGGGCCGGGAACCTGGGAGATTCCTTCAAGGTTGCAGTTCGCGGCCCGAGAAGCACTCTCCGGCCAACATGCCCAACTGCAGCAACAGCTCCCAAACCGAAGGAGCCAGGACACAAAGACCTAGCTGGCCTGAAGGGCCCCCATGGGGCCCCCAAGGAGCTCCTCTCCATTTGGGTCTGGGGGCTTTCGTTGGGCCGGGAACCTGGGAGGTACCTGCAAGGTTGCAGTTCGCGGCCGGAGAAGCACTCTCCGGCCAGCATGCCCAACTGCAGCAACAGCTCCCAAAGCGAAGGAGCCAGAACCCAAAGACCTAGCTGGCCTGAAGGGCCCCCAGGGGGCCCCCAAGCAGCCCCTCTCCATTTGGGTCTGGGGGCTTTCGTTGGGCATGTATACCTGGGAGGTACCTGCAAGGTTACAGTTCGCGGCCCGAGAAGCACTCTCCGGCCAACATGCCCAACTGCAGCAACAGCTCCCAAAGCGAAGGAGCCAGGACCCAAAGACCTAGCTGGCCTGAAGGGCCCCCAGGGGGTCCCCAAGCAGCCCCTCTCCATTTGGGTCTGGGGGCTTTCGTTGGGCGGGGAACCTGGGAGATTCATGCAAGGTTGCAGTTCGCGGCCCGAGAAGCACTCTCCGGCCAACATGCCCAACTGCAGCAAAAGCTCCCAAAGCGAAGGAGCCAGGACCCAAAGACCTAGCTGGCCTGAAGGGCCCCCAGGGGGCCCCCAAGCAGCCCCTCTCCATTTGGGTCTGGGGGCTTTCGTTGGGCTGGGAACCTGGGAGAATCCTGCAAGGTTGCAGTTCGCGGCCGGAGAAGCACTCTCCGGCCAACATGCCCAACTGCAGCAACAGCTACCAAACCGAAGGAGCCAGGACCCAAAGACCTAGCTGGCCTGAAGGGCCCCCAGGGGGCCCCCAAGCAGCCACTCTCAATTTGGGTCTGGGGGCTTTCTTTAGGCTGAGAACCTGGGAGATACCAGCAAGGTTGCAGTTCGCGGCCCGAGAAGCACTCTCCGGCCAACATGCCCAATATCCAGCAACAGCTCCCAAAGCGAAGGAGCCAGGACCCAAAGACCTAGCTGGCCTGAAGGGCCCCCAGAAGGCCACCAAGCAGCCCCTCTCCATTTGGGTCTGGGGGCTTTCGTTGTGCAGGGATACCTGAGAGGTACCTGCAAGTTACAGTTCGCGGCCCGAGAAGCACTCTCCGGCCAACATGCCCAACTGCAGCAAACAGCTCCCAAAGCGAAGGAGCCAGGACCCAAAGACCTAGCTGGCCTGAAGGGCCCCCAGGGGGCCCCCAAGCAGCCCCTCTCCATTTGGGTCTGGGGGTTTTCGTTGGGCCGGGAACCTGGGAGAATCCTGCAAGGTTGCAGTTCGCGGCCCGAGAAGCACTCTCCGGCCAACATGCCCAACTGCAGCAACAGCTCCCAAACCGAAGGAGCCAGGACCCAAAGACCTAGCTGGCCTGAAGGGCCTCCAGGGGGGCCCCAAGCAGCCCCTCTCAATTTGGGTCTGGGGGCTTTCGTTGGGTATGGAACCTGGGAGATTCCTGCAAGGTTGCAGTTCGAGGCCCGAGAAGCACTCTCCGGCCAACATGCCCAATATCCAGCAACAGCTCCCAAAGCGAAGGAGCCAGGACCCAAAGACCTAGCTGGCCTGAAGGGCCCCCAGGGGGCCCCCAAGCAGCCCCTCTCCATTTGGGTCTGGGGGCTTTCGTTGGGCCGGGAACCTGGGAGGTACCTGCAAGGTTGCAGTTCGCGGCCCGAGAAGCACTCTCCGGCCAACATGCCCAACTGCAGCAACAGCTCCCAAAGCGAAGGAGCCAGGACCCAAAGACCTAGGTGGCCTGAAGTGCCCCCAGGGGGTCCCCAAGAAGCCCCTCTCCATTTGGGTCTGGGGGCTTTCGTTGGGCATGTATACCTGAGAGGTACCTGCAAGTTACAGTTCGCGGCCCGAGAAGCACTCTCCGCCCAACATGCCCAACTGCAGCAACAGCTCCCAAAGCGAAGGAGCCAGGACCCAAAGACCTAGCTGGCCTGAAGGGCCCCCAGGGGGCCCCCAAGCAGCCCCTCTCCATTTGGGTCTGGGGGCTTTCTTTAGGTTGAGAACCTGGGAGATACCAGCAAGGTTGCAGTTCGCGGCCCGAGAAGCACTCTCCGGCCAACATGCCCAATATCCAGCAACAGCTCCCAAAGCGAAGGAGCCAGGACCCAAAGACCTAGCTGGCCTGAAGGGCCCCCAGGGGGCCCCCAAGCAGCCCCTCTCCATTTGGGTCTGGGGGCTTTCGTTGGGCCGGGAACCTGGGAGGTACCTGCAAGGTTGCAGTTCGCGGCCCGAGAAGCACTCTCCGGCCAACATGCCCAACTGCAGCAACAGCTCCCAAACCGAAGGAGCCAGGACCCAAAGACCTAGCTGGCCTGAAGGGCCCCCAGGGGGCCCCCAAGCAGCCCCTCTCCATTTGGGTCTGGGGGCTTTCGTTGGGCCGGGAACCTGGGAGAATCCTGCAAGGTTAGAGTTCGCGGCCGGAGAAGCACTCTCCGGCCAACATGCCCAACTGCAGCAACAGCTCCCAAACCGAAGGAGCCAGGACACAAAGACCTAGCTGGCCTGAAGGGCCCCCAGGGGGCCCCCAAGCAGCCCCTCTCCACTTGGGTCTGGGGGCTTTCGTTGGGCATGGAACCTGGAAGATTCCTGCAAGGTTGCAGTTCGCGGCCCGAGAAGCACTCTCCGGCCAACATGCCCAACTGCAGCAACAGCTCCCAAACCGAAGGAGCCAGGACCCAAAGACCTAGCTGGCCTGAAGGGCCCCCAGGGGGTCCCCAAGCAGCCCCTCTCCATTTGGGTCTGGGGGCTTTCGTTGGGCCGGGAACCTGGGAGATTCCTTCAAGGTTGCAGTTCGCGGCCCGAGAAGCACTCTCCGGCCAACATGCCCAACTGCAGCAACAGCTCCCAAAGCGAAGGAGCCAGGACCCAAAGACCTAGCTGGCCTGAAGGGCCCCCATGGGGCCCCCAAGGAGCTCCTCTCCATTTGGGTCTGGGGGCTTTCGTTGGGCCGGGAACCTGGGAGGTACCTGCAAGGTTGCAGTTCGCGGCCGGAGAAGCACTCTCCGGCCAGCATGCCCAACTGCAGCAACAGCTCCCAAAGCGAAGGAGCCAGAACCCAAAGACCTAGCTGGCCTGAAGGGCCCCCAGGGGGCCCCCAAGCAGCCCCTCTCCATTTGGGTCTGGGGGCTTTCGTTGGGCATGTATACCTGGGAGGTACCTGCAAGGTTACAGTTCGCGGCCCGAGAAGCACTCTCCGGCCAACATGCCCAACTGCAGCAACAGCTCCCAAAGCGAAGGAGCCAGGACCCAAAGACCTAGCTGGCCTGAAGGGCCCCCAGGGGGTCCCCAAGCAGCCCCTCTCCATTTGGGTCTGGGGGCTTTCGTTGGGCGGGGAACCTGGGAGATTCATGCAAGGTTGCAGTTCGCGGCCCGAGAAGCACTCTCCGGCCAACATGCCCAACTGCAGCAAAAGCTCCCAAAGCGAAGGAGCCAGGACCCAAAGACCTAGCTGGCCTGAAGGGCCCCCAGGGGGCCCCCAAGCAGCCCCTCTCCATTTGGGTCTGGGGGCTTTCGTTGGGCCGGGAACCTGGGAGGTACCTGCAAGGTTGCAGTTCGCGGCCCGAGAAGCACTCTCCGGCCAACATGCCCAACTGCAGCAACAGCTCCCAAAGCGAAGGAGCCAGGACCCAAAGACCTAGGTGGCCTGAAGTGCCCCCAGGGGGTCCCCAAGAAGCCCCTCTCCATTTGGGTCTGGGGGCTTTCGTTGGGCATGTATACCTGAGAGGTACCTGCAAGTTACAGTTCGCGGCCCGAGAAGCACTCTCCGGCCAACATGCCCAACTGCAGCAACAGCTCCCAAAGCGAAGGAGCCAGGACCCAAAGACCTAGCTGGCCTGAAGGGCCCCCAGGGGGCCCCCAAGCAGCCCCTCTCCATTTGGGTCTGGGGGCTTTCTTTAGGTTGAGAACCTGGGAGATACCAGCAAGGTTGCAGTTCGCGGCCCGAGAAGCACTCTCCGGCCAACATGCCCAATATCCAGCAACAGCTCCCAAAGCGAAGGAGCCAGGACCCAAAGACCTAGCTGGCCTGAAGGGCCCCCAGGGGGCCCCCAAGCAGCCCCTCTCCATTTGGGTCTGGGGGCTTTCGTTGGGCCGGGAACCTGGGAGGTACCTGCAAGGTTGCAGTTCGCGGCCCGAGAAGCACTCTCCGGCCAACATGCCCAACTGCAGCAACAGCTCCCAAACCGAAGGAGCCAGGACCCAAAGACCTAGCTGGCCTGAAGGGCCCCCAGGGGGCCCCCAAGCAGCCCCTCTCCATTTGGGTCTGGGGGCTTTCGTTGGGCCGGGAACCTGGGAGAATCCTGCAAGGTTAGAGTTCGCGGCCGGAGAAGCACTCTCCGGCCAACATGCCCAACTGCAGCAACAGCTCCCAAAGCGAAGGAGCCAGGACCCAAAGACCTAGCTGGCCTGAAGGGCCCCCAGGGGGCCCCCAAGCAGCCCCTCTCCACTTGGGTCTGGGGTCTTTCGTTGGGCATGGAACCTGGAAGATTCCTGCAAGGTTGCAGTTCGCGGCCCGAGAAGCACTC
>NW_028168428.1:0-20000 GCF_964237585.1 Gallinula chloropus
GCTGCTTGGGGGCCCCCTGGGGCCCCTTCAGGCCAGCTAGGTCTTTGGGTCCTGGCTCCTTCGCTTTGGGAGCAGTCGCTGGACGTTTGGCACGTTGGCCGGAGAGTGCTTCTCGGGCCGCGACCTGCAACCGGGCAGGTACCTCCCAGGTTCCCGGCCCAACGAAAGCCCCCAGACCCAAATGGAGAGGGGCTGCTTGGGGGCCCCCTGGGGCCCCTTCAGGCCAGCTAGGTCTTTGGGTCCTGGCTCCTTCGCTTTGGGAGCAGTCGCTGGACATTTGGCACGTTGGCCGGAGAGTGCTTCTCGGGCCGCGACCTGCAACCGGGCAGGTACCTCCCAGGTTCCCGGCCCAACGAAAGCCCCCAGACCCAAATGGAGAGGGGCTGCTTGGGGGCCCCCTGGGGCCCCTTCAGGCCAGCTAGGTCTTTGGGTCCTGGCTCCTTCGCTTTGGGAGCAGTCGCTGGACGTTTGGCACGTTGGCCGGAGAGTGCTTCTCGGGCCGCGACCTGCAACCGGGCAGGTACCTCCCAGGTTCCCGGCCCAACGAAAGCCCCCAGACCCAAATGGAGAGGGGCTGCTTGGGGGCCCCCTGGGGCCCCTTCAGGCCAGCTAGGTCTTTGGGTCCTGGCTCCTTCGCTTTGGGAGCAGTCGCTGGACGTTCGGCACGTTGGCCGGAGAGTGCTTCTCGGGCCGCGACCTGCAACCGGGCAGGTACCTCCCAGGTTCCCGGCCCAACGAAAGCCCCCAGACCCAAATGGAGAGGGGCTGCTTGGGGGCCCCCTGGGGCCCCTTCAGGCCAGCTAGGTCTTTGGGTCCTGGCTCCTTCGCTTTGGGAGCAGTCGCTGGACGTTTGGCACGTTGGCCGGAGAGTGCTTCTCGGGCCGCGACCTGCAACCGGGCAGGTACCTCCCAGGTTCCCGGCCCAACGAAAGCCCCCAGACCCAAATGGAGAGGGGCTGCTTGGGGGCCCCCTGGGGCCCCTTCAGGCCAGCTAGGTCTTTGGGTCCTGGCTCCTTCGCTTTGGGAGCAGTCGCTGGACGTTTGGCACGTTGGCCGGAGAGTGCTTCTCGGGCCGCGACCTGCAACCGGGCAGGTACCTCCCAGGTTCCCGGCCCAACGAAAGCCCCCAGACCCAAATGGAGAGGGGCTGCTTGGGGGCCCCCTGGGGCCCCTTCAGGCCAGCTAGGTCTTTGGGTCCTGGCTCCTTCGCTTTGGGAGCAGTCGCTGGACGTTTGGCACGTTGGCCGGAGAGTGCTTCTCGGGCCGCGACCTGCAACCGGGCAGGTACCTCCCAGGTTCCCGGCCCAACGAAAGCCCCCAGACCCAAATGGAGAGGGGCTGCTTGGGGGCCCCCTGGGGCCCCTTCAGGCCAGCTAGGTCTTTGGGTCCTGGCTCCTTCGCTTTGGGAGCAGTCGCTGGACGTTCGGCACGTTGGCCGGAGAGTGCTTCTCGGGCCGCGACCTGCAACCGGGCAGGTACCTCCCAGGTTCCCGGCCCAACGAAAGCCCCCAGACCCAAATGGAGAGGGGCTGCTTGGGGGCCCCCTGGGGCCCCTTCAGGCCAGCTAGGTCTTTGGGTCCTGGCTCCTTCGCTTTGGGAGCAGTCGCTGGACGTTTGGCACGTTGGCCGGAGAGTGCTTCTCGGGCCGCGACCTGCAACCGGGCAGGTACCTCCCAGGTTCCCGGCCCAACGAAAGCCCCCAGACCCAAATGGAGAGGGGCTGCTTGGGGGCCCCCTGGGGCCCCTTCAGGCCAGCTAGGTCTTTGGGTCCTGGCTCCTTCGCTTTGGGAGCAGTCGCTGGACGTTGGGCACGTTGGCCGGAGAGTGCTTCTTGGGCCGCGACCTGCAACCGGGCAGGTACCTCCCAGGTTCCCGGCCCAACGAAAGCCCCCAGACCCAAATGGAGAGGGGCTGCTTGGGGGCCCCCTGGGGCCCCTTCAGGCCAGCTAGGTCTTTGGGTCCTGGCTCCTTCGCTTTGGGAGCAGTCGCTGGACGTTTGGCACGTTGGCCGGAGAGTGCTTCTCGGGCCGCGACCTGCAACCGGGCAGGTACCTCCCAGGTTCCCGGCCCAACGAAAGCCCCCAGACCCAAATGGAGAGGGGCTGCTTGGGGGCCCCCTGGGGCCCCTTCAGGCCAGCTAGGTCTTTGGGTCCTGGCTCCTTCGCTTTGGGAGCAGTCGCTGGACGTTGGGCACGTTGGCCGCAGAGTGCTTCTCGGGCCGCGACCTGCAACCGGGCAGGTACCTCCCAGGTTCCCGGCCCAACGAAAGCCCCCAGACCCAAATGGAGAGGGGCTGCTTGGGGGCCCCCTGGGGCCCCTTCAGGCCAGCTAGGTCTTTGGGTCCTGGCTCCTTCGCTTTGGGAGCAGTCGCTGGACGTTGGGCACGTTGGCCGGAGAGTGCTTCTCGGGCCGCGACCTGCAACCGGGCAGGTACCTCCCAGGTTCCCGGCCCAACGAAAGCCCCCAGACCCAAATGGAGAGGGGCTGCTTGGGGGCCCCCTGGGGCCCCTTCAGGCCAGCTAGGTCTTTGGGTCCTGGCTCCTTCGCTTTGGGAGCAGTCGCTGGACGTTCGGCACGTTGGCCGGAGAGTGCTTCTCGGGCCGCGACCTGCAACCGGGCAGGTACCTCCCAGGTTCCCGGCCCAACGAAAGCCCCCAGACCCAAATGGAGAGGGGCTGCTTGGGGGCCCCCTGGGGCCCCTTCAGGCCAGCTAGGTCTTTGGGTCCTGGCTCCTTCGCTTTGGGAGCAGTCGCTGGACGTTGGGCACGTTGGCCGGAGAGTGCTTCTCGGGCCGCGACCTGCAACCGGGCAGGTACCTCCCAGGTTCCCGGCCCAACGAAAGCCCCCAGACCCAAATGGAGAGGGGCTGCTTGGGGGCCCCCTGGGGCCCCTTCAGGCCAGCTAGGTCTTTGGGTCCTGGCTCCTTCGCTTTGGGAGCAGTCGCTGGACGTTGGGCACGTTGGCCGGAGAGTGCTTCTCGGGCCGCGACCTGCAACCGGGCAGGTACCTCCCAGGTTCCCGGCCCAACGAAAGCCCCCAGACCCAAATGGAGAGGGGCTGCTTGGGGGCCCCCTGGGGCCCCTTCAGGCCAGCTAGGTCTTTGGGTCCTGGCTCCTTCGCTTTGGGAGCAGTCGCTGGACGTTGGGCACGTTGGCCGGAGAGTGCTTCTCGGGCCGCGACCTGCAACCGGGCAGGTACCTCCCAGGTTCCCGGCCCAACGAAAGCCCCCAGACCCAAATGGAGAGGGGCTGCTTGGGGGCCCCCTGGGGCCCCTTCAGGCCAGCTAGGTCTTTGGGTCCTGGCTCCTTCGCTTTGGGAGCAGTCGCTGGACGTTTGGCACGTTGGCCGGAGAGTGCTTCTCGGGCCGCGACCTGCAACCGGGCAGGTACCTCCCAGGTTCCCGGCCCAACGAAAGCCCCCAGACCCAAATGGAGAGGGGCTGCTTGGGGGCCCCCTGGGGCCCCTTCAGGCCAGCTAGGTCTTTGGGTCCTGGCTCCTTCGCTTTGGGAGCAGTCGCCGGACGTTTGGCACGTTGGCCGGAGAGTGCTTCTCGGGCCGCGACCTGCAACCGGGCAGGTACCTCCCAGGTTCCCGGCCCAACGAAAGCCCCCAGACCCAAATGGAGAGGGGCTGCTTGGGGGCCCCCTGGGGCCCCTTCAGGCCAGCTAGGTCTTTGGGTCCTGGCTCCTTCGCTTTGGGAGCAGTCGCTGGACGTTCGGCACGTTGGCCGGAGAGTGCTTCTCGGGCCGCGACCTGCAACCGGGCAGGTACCTCCCAGGTTCCCGGCCCAACGAAAGCCCCCAGACCCAAATGGAGAGGGGCTGCTTGGGGGCCCCCTGGGGCCCCTTCAGGCCAGCTAGGTCTTTGGGTCCTGGCTCCTTCGCTTTGGGAGCAGTCGCTGGACGTTCGGCACGTTGGCCGGAGAGTGCTTCTCGGGCCGCGACCTGCAACCGGGCAGGTACCTCCCAGGTTCCCGGCCCAACGAAAGCCCCCAGACCCAAATGGAGAGGGGCTGCTTGGGGGCCCCCTGGGGCCCCTTCAGGCCAGCTAGGTCTTTGGGTCCTGGCTCCTTCGCTTTGGGAGCAGTCGCTGGACGTTTGGCACGTTGGCCGGAGAGTGCTTCTCGGGCCGCGACCTGCAACCGGGCAGGTACCTCCCAGGTTCCCGGCCCAACGAAAGCCCCCAGACCCAAATGGAGAGGGGCTGCTTGGGGGCCCCCTGGGGCCCCTTCAGGCCAGCTAGGTCTTTGGGTCCTGGCTCCTTCGCTTTGGGAGCAGTCGCTGGACGTTTGGCACGTTGGCCGGAGAGTGCTTCTCGGGCCGCGACCTGCAACCGGGCAGGTACCTCCCAGGTTCCCGGCCCAACGAAAGCCCCCAGACCCAAATGGAGAGGGGCTGCTTGGGGGCCCCCTGGGGCCCCTTCAGGCCAGCTAGGTCTTTGGGTCCTGGCTCCTTCGCTTTGGGAGCAGTCGCTGGACGTTCGGCACGTTGGCCGGAGAGTGCTTCTCGGGCCGCGACCTGCAACCGGGCAGGTACCTCCCAGGTTCCCGGCCCAACGAAAGCCCCCAGACCCAAATGGAGAGGGGCTGCTTGGGGGCCCCCTGGGGCCCCTTCAGGCCAGCTAGGTCTTTGGGTCCTGGCTCCTTCGCTTTGGGAGCAGTCGCTGGACGTTTGGCACGTTGGCCGGAGAGTGCTTCTCGGGCCGCGACCTGCAACCGGGCAGGTACCTCCCAGGTTCCCGGCCCAACGAAAGCCCCCAGACCCAAATGGAGAGGGGCTGCTTGGGGGCCCCCTGGGGCCCCTTCAGGCCAGCTAGGTCTTTGGGTCCTGGCTCCTTCGCTTTGGGAGCAGTCGCTGGACGTTTGGCACGTTGGCCGGAGAGTGCTTCTCGGGCCGCGACCTGCAACCGGGCAGGTACCTCCCAGGTTCCCGGCCCAACGAAAGCCCCCAGACCCAAATGGAGAGGGGCTGCTTGGGGGCCCCCTGGGGCCCCTTCAGGCCAGCTAGGTCTTTGGGTCCTGGCTCCTTCACTTTGGGAGCAGTCGCTGGACGTTCGGCACGTTGGCCGGAGAGTGCTTCTCGGGCCGCGACCTGCAACCGGGCAGGTACCTCCCAGGTTCCCGGCCCAACGAAAGCCCCCAGACCCAAATGGAGAGGGGCTGCTTGGGGGCCCCCTGGGGCCCCTTCAGGCCAGCTAGGTCTTTGGGTCCTGGCTCCTTCGCTTTGGGAGCAGTCGCTGGACGTTCGGCACGTTGGCCGGAGAGTGCTTCTCGGGCCGCGACCTGCAACCGGGCAGGTACCTCCCAGGTTCCCGGCCCAACGAAAGCCCCCAGACCCAAATGGAGAGGGGCTGCTTGGGGGCCCCCTGGGGCCCCTTCAGGCCAGCTAGGTCTTTGGGTCCTGGCTCCTTCGCTTTGGGAGCAGTCGCTGGACGTTTGGCACGTTGGCCGGAGAGTGCTTCTCGGGCCGCGACCTGCAACCGGGCAGGTACCTCCCAGGTTCCCGGCCCAACGAAAGCCCTCAGACCCAAATGGAGAGGGGCTGCTTGGGGGCCCCCTGGGGCCCCTTCAGGCCAGCTAGGTCTTTGGGTCCTGGCTCCTTCGCTTTGGGAGCAGTCGCTGGACGTTTGGCACGTTGGCCGGAGAGTGCTTCTCGGGCCGCGACCTGCAACCGGGCAGGTACCTCCCAGGTTCCCGGCCCAACGAAAGCCCCCAGACCCAAATGGAGAGGGGCTGCTTGGGGGCCCCCTGGGGCCCCTTCAGGCCAGCTAGGTCTTTGGGTCCTGGCTCCTTCGCTTTGGGAGCAGTCGCTGGATGTTTGGCACGTTGGCCCGAGAGTGCTTCTCGGGCCGCGACCTGCAACCGGGCAGGTACCTCCCAGGTTCCTGGCCCAACGAAAGCCCCCAGACCCAAATGGAGAGGGGCTGCTTGGGGGCCCCCTGGGGCCCCTTCAGGCCAGCTAGGTCTTTGGGTCCTGGCTCCTTCGCTTTGGGAGCAGTCGCTGGACGTTGGGCACGTTGGCCGGAGAGTGCTTCTCGGGCCACGACCTGCAACCGGGCAGGTACCTCCCAGGTTCCCGGCCCAACGAAAGCCCCCAGACCCAAATGGAGAGGGGCTGCTTGGGGGCCCCCTGGGGCCCCTTCAGGCCAGCTAGGTCTTTGGGTCCTGGCTCCTTCGCTTTGGGAGCAGTCGCTGGACGTTTGGCACGTTGGCCGGAGAGTGCTTCTCGGGCCGCGACCTGCAACCGGGCAGGTACCTCCCAGGTTCCCGGCCCAACGAAAGCCCCCAGACCCAAATGGAGAGGGGCTGCTTGGGGGCCCCCTGGGGCCCCTTCAGGCCAGCTAGGTCTTTGGGTCCTGGCTCCTTCGCTTTGGGAGCAGTCGCTGGACGTTTGGCACGTTGGCCGGAGAGTGCTTCTCGGGCCGCGACCTGCAACCGGGCAGGTACCTCCCAGGTTCCCGGCCCAACGAAAGCCCCCAGACCCAAATGGAGAGGGGCTGCTTGGAGGCCCCCTGGGGCCCCTTCAGGCCAGCTAGGTCTTTGGGTCCTGGCTCCTTCGCTTTGGGAGCAGTCGCTGGACGTTTGGCACGTTGGCCGGAGAGTGCTTCTCGGGCCGCGACCTGCAACCGGGCAGGTACCTCCCAGGTTCCCGGCCCAACGAAAGCCCCCAGACCCAAATGGAGAGGGGCTGCTTGGGGGCCCCCTGGGGCCCCTTCAGGCCAGCTAGGTCTTTGGGTCCTGGCTCCTTCGCTTTGGGAGCAGGCGCTGGACGTTTGCATGTTGGCCGGAGAGTGCTTCTCGGGCCGCGACCTGCAACCGGGCAGGTACCTCCCAGGTTCCCGGCCCAACGAAAGCCCCCAGACCCAAATGGAGAGGGGCTGCTTGGGGGCCCCCTGGGGCCCCTTCAGGCCAGCTAGGTCTTTGGGTCCTGGCTCCTTTGCTTTGGGAGCAGTCGCTGGACGTTTGGCATGTTGGCCGGAGAGTGCTTCTCGGGCCGCGACCTGCAACCGGGCAGGTACCTCCCAGGTTCCCGGCCCAACGAAAGCCCCCAGACCCAAATGGAGAGGGGCTGCTTGGGGGCCCCCTGGGGCCCCTTCAGGCCAGCTAGGTCTTTGGGTCCTGGCTCCTTCGCTTTGGGAGCAGTCAATGGACGTTTGGCACGTTGGCCGGAGAGTGCTTCTCGGGCCGCGACCTGCAACCGGGCAGGTACCTCCCAGGTTCCTGGCCCAACGAAAGCCCCCAGACCCAAATGGAGAGGGGCTGCTTGGGGGCCCCCTGGGGCCCCTTCAGGCCAGCTAGGTCTTTGGGTCCTGGCTCCTTCGCTTTGGGAGCAGTCGCTGGACGTTGGGCACGTTGGCCGGAGAGTGCTTCTCGGGCCACGACCTGCAACCGGGCAGGTACCTCCCAGGTTCCCGGCCCAACGAAAGCCCCCAGACCCAAATGGAGAGGGGCTGCTTGGGGGCCCCCTGGGGCCCCTTCAGGCCAGCTAGGTCTTTGGGTCCTGGCTCCTTCGCTTTGGGAGCAGTCGCTGGACGTTCGGCACGTTGGCCGGAGAGTGCTTCTCGGCCGCGACCTGCAACCCGGGCAGGTACCTCCCAGGTTCCCGGCCCAACGAAAGCCCCCAGACCCAAATGGAGAGGGGCTGCTTGGGGGCCCCCTGGGGCCCCTTCAGGCCAGCTAGGTCTTTGGGTCCTGGCTCCTTCGCTTTGGGAGCAGTCGCTGGACGTTTGGCACGTTGGCCGGAGAGTGCTTCTCGGGCCGCGACCTGCAACCGGGCAGGTACCTCCCAGGTTCCCGGCCCAACGAAAGCCCCCAGACCCAAATGGAGAGGGGCTGCTTGGGGGCCCCCTGGGGCCCCTTCAGGCCAGCTAGGTCTTTGGGTCCTGGCTCCTTCGCTTTGGGAGCAGTCGCTGGACGTTTGGCACGTTGGCCGGAGAGTGCTTCTCGGGCCGCGACCTGCAACCGGGCAGGTACCTCCCAGGTTCCCGGCCCAACGAAAGCCCCCAGACCCAAATGGAGAGGGGCTGCTTGGAGGCCCCCTGGGGCCCCTTCAGGCCAGCTAGGTCTTTGGGTCCTGGCTCCTTCGCTTTGGGAGCAGTCGCTGGACGTTTGGCACGTTGGCCGGAGAGTGCTTCTCGGGCCGCGACCTGCAACCGGGCAGGTAGCTCCCAGGTTCCCGGCCCAACGAAAGCCCCTAGACCCAAATGGAGAGGGGCTGCTTGGGGGCCCCCTGGGGCCCCTTCAGGCCAGCTAGGTCTTTGGGTCCTGGCTCCTTCGCTTTGGGAGCAGTCGCTGGACGTTCGGCACGTTGGCCGGAGAGTGCTTCTCGGGCCGCGACCTGCAACCGGGCAGGTACCTCCCAGGTTCCCGGCCCAACGAAAGCCCCCAGACCCAAATGGAGAGGGGCTGCTTGGGGGCCCCCTGGGGCCCCTTCAGGCCAGCTAGGTCTTTGGGTCCTGGCTCCTTCGCTTTGGGAGCAGGCGCTGGACGTTTGCATGTTGGCCGGAGAGTGCTTCTCGGGCCGCGACCTGCAACCGGGCAGGTACCTCCCAGGTTCCCGGCCCAACGAAAGCCCCCAGACCCAAATGGAGAGGGGCTGCTTGGGGGCCCCCTGGGGCCCCTTCAGGCCAGCTAGGTCTTTGGGTCCTGGCTCCTTTGCTTTGGGAGCAGTCGCTGGACGTTTGGCATGTTGGCCGGAGAGTGCTTCTCGGGCCGCGACCTGCAACCGGGCAGGTACCTCCCAGGTTCCCGGCCCAACGAAAGCCCCCAGACCCAAATGGAGAGGGGCTGCTTGGGGGCCCCCTGGGGCCCCTTCAGGCCAGCTAGGTCTTTGGGTCCTGGCTCCTTCGCTTTGGGAGCAGTCAATGGACGTTTGGCACGTTGGCCGGAGAGTGCTTCTCGGGCCGCGACCTGCAACCGGGCAGGTACCTCCCAGGTTCCCGGCCCAACGAAAGCCCCCAGACCCAAATGGAGAGGGGCTGCTTGGGGGCCCCCTGGGGCCCCTTCAGGCCAGCTAGGTCTTTGGGTCCTGGCTCCTTCGCTTTGGGAGCAGTCGCTGGACGTTGGGCACGTTGGCCGGAGAGTGCTTCTCGGGCCACGACCTGCAACCGGGCAGGTACCTCCCAGGTTCCCGGCCCAACGAAAGCCCCCAGACCCAAATGGAGAGGGGCTGCTTGGGGGCCCCCTGGGGCCCCTTCAGGCCAGCTAGGTCTTTGGGTCCTGGCTCCTTCGCTTTGGGAGCAGTCGCTGGACGTTTGGCACGTTGGCCGGAGAGTGCTTCTCGGGACGCGACCTGCAACCGGGCAGGTACCTCCCAGGTTCCCGGCCCAACGAAAGCCCCCAGACCCAAATGGAGAGGGGCTGCTTGGGGGCCCCCTGGGGCCCCTTCAGGCCAGCTAGGTCTTTGGGTCCTGGCTCCTTCGCTTTGGGAGCAGTCGCTGGACGTTTGGCACGTTGGCCGGAGAGTGCTTCTCGGGCCGCGACCTGCAACCGGGCAGGTACCTCCCAGGTTCCCGGCCCAACGAAAGCCCCCAGACCCAAATGGAGAGGGGCTGCTTGGGGGCCCCCTGGGGCCCCTTCAGGCCAGCTAGGTCTTTGGGTCCTGGCTCCTTCGCTTTGGGAGCAGTCGCTGGACGTTTGGCACGTTGGCCGGAGAGTGCTTCTCGGGCCGCGACCTGCAACCGGGCAGGTACCTCCCAGGTTCCCGGCCCAACGAAAGCCCCTAGACCCAAATGGAGAGGGGCTGCTTGGGGGCCCCCTGGGGCCCCTTCAGGCCAGCTAGGTCTTTGGGTCCTGGCTCCTTCGCTTTGGGAGCAGTCGCTGGACGTTCGGCACGTTGGCCGGAGAGTGCTTCTCGGGCCGCGACCTGCAACCGGGCAGGTACCTCCCAGGTTCCCGGCCCAACGAAAGCCCCCAGACCCAAATGGAGAGGGGCTGCTTGGGGGCCCCCTGGGGCCCCTTCAGGCCAGCTAGGTCTTTGGGTCCTGGCTCCTTCGCTTTGGGAGCAGTCGCTGGACGTTTGGCACGTTGGCCGGAGAGTGCTTCTCGGGCCGCGACCTGCAACCGGGCAGGTACCTCCCAGGTTCCCGGCCCAACGAAAGCCCCCAGACCCAAATGGAGAGGGGCTGCTTGGGGGCCCCCTGGGGCCCCTTCAGGCCAGCTAGGTCTTTGGGTCCTGGCTCCTTCGCTTTGGGAGCAGTCGCTGGACGTTTGGCACGTTGGCCGGAGAGTGCTTCTCGGGCCGCGACCTGCAACCGGGCAGGTACCTCCCAGGTTCCCGGCCCAACGAAAGCCCCCAGACCCAAATGGAGAGGGGCTGCTTGGAGGCCCCCTGGGGCCCCTTCAGGCCAGCTAGGTCTTTGGGTCCTGGCTCCTTCGCTTTGGGAGCAGTCGCTGGACGTTTGGCACGTTGGCCGGAGAGTGCTTCTCGGGCCGCGACCTGCAACCGGGCAGGTAGCTCCCAGGTTCCCGGCCCAACGAAAGCCCCTAGACCCAAATGGAGAGGGGCTGCTTGGGGGCCCCCTGGGGCCCCTTCAGGCCAGCTAGGTCTTTGGGTCCTGGCTCCTTCGCTTTGGGAGCAGTCGCTGGACGTTCGGCACGTTGGCCGGAGAGTGCTTCTCGGGCCGCGACCTGCAACCGGGCAGGTACCTCCCAGGTTCCCGGCCCAACGAAAGCCCCCAGACCCAAATGGAGAGGGGCTGCTTGGGGGCCCCCTGGGGCCCCTTCAGGCCAGCTAGGTCTTTGGGTCCTGGCTCCTTCGCTTTGGGAGCAGGCGCTGGACGTTTGCATGTTGGCCGGAGAGTGCTTCTCGGGCCGCGACCTGCAACCGGGCAGGTACCTCCCAGGTTCCCGGCCCAACGAAAGCCCCCAGACCCAAATGGAGAGGGGCTGCTTGGGGGCCCCCTGGGGCCCCTTCAGGCCAGCTAGGTCTTTGGGTCCTGGCTCCTTTGCTTTGGGAGCAGTCGCTGGACGTTTGGCATGTTGGCCGGAGAGTGCTTCTCGGGCCGCGACCTGCAACCGGGCAGGTACCTCCCAGGTTCCCGGCCCAACGAAAGCCCCCAGACCCAAATGGAGAGGGGCTGCTTGGGGGCCCCCTGGGGCCCCTTCAGGCCAGCTAGGTCTTTGGGTCCTGGCTCCTTCGCTTTGGGAGCAGTCAATGGACGTTTGGCACGTTGGCCGGAGAGTGCTTCTCGGGCCGCGACCTGCAACCGGGCAGGTACCTCCCAGGTTCCCGGCCCAACGAAAGCCCCCAGACCCAAATGGAGAGGGGCTGCTTGGGGGCCCCCTGGGGCCCCTTCAGGCCAGCTAGGTCTTTGGGTCCTGGCTCCTTCGCTTTGGGAGCAGTCGCTGGACGTTGGGCACGTTGGCCGGAGAGTGCTTCTCGGGCCACGACCTGCAACCGGGCAGGTACCTCCCAGGTTCCCGGCCCAACGAAAGCCCCCAGACCCAAATGGAGAGGGGCTGCTTGGGGGCCCCCTGGGGCCCCTTCAGGCCAGCTAGGTCTTTGGGTCCTGGCTCCTTCGCTTTGGGAGCAGTCGCTGGACGTTTGGCACGTTGGCCGGAGAGTGCTTCTCGGGACGCGACCTGCAACCGGGCAGGTACCTCCCAGGTTCCCGGCCCAACGAAAGCCCCCAGACCCAAATGGAGAGGGGCTGCTTGGGGGCCCCCTGGGGCCCCTTCAGGCCAGCTAGGTCTTTGGGTCCTGGCTCCTTCGCTTTGGGAGCAGTCGCTGGACGTTTGGCACGTTGGCCGGAGAGTGCTTCTCGGGCCGCGACCTGCAACCGGGCAGGTACCTCCCAGGTTCCCGGCCCAACGAAAGCCCCCAGACCCAAATGGAGAGGGGCTGCTTGGGGGCCCCCTGGGGCCCCTTCAGGCCAGCTAGGTCTTTGGGTCCTGGCTCCTTCGCTTTGGGAGCAGTCGCTGGACGTTTGGCACGTTGGCCGGAGAGTGCTTCTCGGGCCGCGACCTGCAACCGGGCAGGTACCTCCCAGGTTCCCGGCCCAACGAAAGCCCCTAGACCCAAATGGAGAGGGGCTGCTTGGGGGCCCCCTGGGGCCCCTTCAGGCCAGCTAGGTCTTTGGGTCCTGGCTCCTTCGCTTTGGGAGCAGTCGCTGGACGTTCGGCACGTTGGCCGGAGAGTGCTTCTCGGGCCGCGACCTGCAACCGGGCAGGTACCTCCCAGGTTCCCGGCCCAACGAAAGCCCCCAGACCCAAATGGAGAGGGGCTGCTTGGGGGCCCCCTGGGGCCCCTTCAGGCCAGCTAGGTCTTTGGGTCCTGGCTCCTTCGCTTTGGGAGCAGTCGCTGGACGTTTGGCACGTTGGCCGGAGAGTGCTTCTCGGGCCGCGACCTGCAACCGGGCAGGTACCTCCCAGGTTCCCGGCCCAACGAAAGCCCCCAGACCCAAATGGAGAGGGGCTGCTTGGGGGCCCCCTGGGGCCCCTTCAGGCCAGCTAGGTCTTTGGGTCCTGGCTCCTTCGCTTTGGGAGCAGTCGCTGGACGTTTGGCACGTTGGCCGGAGAGTGCTTCTCGGGACGCGACCTGCAACCGGGCAGGTACCTCCCAGGTTCCCGGCCCAACGAAAGCCCCCAGACCCAAATGGAGAGGGGCTGCTTGGGGGCCCCCTGGGGCCCCTTCAGGCCAGCTAGGTCTTTGGGTCCTGGCTCCTTCGCTTTGGGAGCAGTCGCTGGACGTTTGGCACGTTGGCCGGAGAGTGCTTCTCGGGCCGCGACCTGCAACCGGGCAGGTACCTCCCAGGTTCCCGGCCCAACGAAAGCCCCCAGACCCAAATGGAGAGGGGCTGCTTGGGGGCCCCCTGGGGCCCCTTCAGGCCAGCTAGGTCTTTGGGTCCTGGCTCCTTCGCTTTGGGAGCAGTCGCTGGACGTTCGGCACGTTGGCCGGAGAGTGCTTCTCGGGCCGCGACCTGCAACTGGGCAGGTACCTCCCAGGTTCCCGGCCCAACGAAAGCCCCCAGACCCAAATGGAGAGGGGCTGCTTGGGGGCCCCCTGGGGCCCCTTCAGGCCAGCTAGGTCTTTGGGTCCTGGCTCCTTCGCTTTGGGAGCAGTCGCTGGACGTTCGGCACGTTGGCCGGAGAGTGCTTCTCGGGCCGCGACCTGCAACCGGGCAGGTACCTCCCAGGTTCCCGGCCCAACGAAAGCCCCCAGACCCAAATGGAGAGGGGCTGCTTGGGGGCCCCCTGGGGCCCCTTCAGGCCAGCTAGGTCTTTGGGTCCTGGCTCCTTCGCTTTGGGAGCAGTCGTTGGACGTTCGGCACGTTGGCCGGAGAGTGCTTCTTGGGCTGCGACCTGCAACCGGGCAGGTACCTCCCAGGTTCCCGGCCCAACGAAAGCCCCCAGACCCAAATGGAGAGGGGCTGCTTGGGGGCCCCCTGGGGCCCCTTCAGGCCAGCTAGGTCTTTGGGTCCTGGCTCCTTCGCTTTGGGAGCAGTCGCTGGACGTTGGGCACGTTGGCCGGAGAGTGCTTCTCGGGCCGCGACCTGCAACCGGGCAGGTACCTCCCAGGTTCCCGGCCCAACGAAAGCCCCCAGACCCAAATGGAGAGGGGCTGCTTGGGGGCCCCCTGGGGCCCCTTCAGGCCAGCTAGGTCTTTGGGTCCTGGCTCCTTCGCTTTGGGAGCAGTCGCTGGACGTTCGGCACGTTGGCCGGAGAGTGCTTCTCGGGCCGCGACCTGCAACCGGGCAGGTAGCTCCCAGGTTCCCGGCCCAACGAAAGCCCCCAGACCCAAATGGAGAGGGGCTGCTTGGGGGCCCCCTGGGGCCCCTTCAGGCCAGCTAGGTCTTTGGGTCCTGGCTCCTTCGCTTTGGGAGCAGTCGCTGGACGTTTGGCACGTTGGCCGGAGAGTGCTTCTCGGGCCGCGACCTGCAACCGGGCAGGTACCTCCCAGGTTCCCGGCCCAACGAAAGCCCCCAGACCCAAATGGAGAGGGGCTGCTTGGGGGCCCCCTGGGGCCCCTTCAGGCCAGCTAGGTCTTTGGGTCCTGGCTCCTTCGCTTTGGGAGCAGTCGCTGGACGTTTGGCACGTTGGCCGGAGAGTGCTTCTCGGGCCGCGACCTGCAACCGGGCAGGTACCTCCCAGGTTCCCGGCCCAACGAAAGCCCCCAGACCCAAATGGAGAGGGGCTGCTTGGGGGCCCCCTGGGGCCCCTTCAGGCCAGCTAGGTCTTTGGGTCCTGGCTCCTTCGCTTTGGGAGCAGTCGCTGGACGTTTGGCACGTTGGCCGGAGAGTGCTTCTCGGGCCGCGACCTGCAACCGGGCAGGTACCTCCCAGGTTCCCGGCCCAACGAAAGCCCCCAGACCCAAATGGAGAGGGGCTGCTTGGGGGCCCCCTGGGGCCCCTTCAGGCCAGCTAGGTCTTTGGGTCCTGGCTCCTTCGCTTTGGGAGCAGTCGCTGGACGTTCGGCACGTTGGCCGGAGAGTGCTTCTCGGGCCGCGACCTGCAACCGGGCAGGTACCTCCCAGGTTCCCGGCCCAACGAAAGCCCCCAGACCCAAATGGAGAGGGGCTGCTTGGGGGCCCCCTGGGGCCCCTTCAGGCCAGCTAGGTCTTTGGGTCCTGGCTCCTTCGCTTTGGGAGCAGTCGCTGGACGTTTGGCACGTTGGCCGGAGAGTGCTTCTCGGGCCGCGACCTGCAACCGGGCAGGTACCTCCCAGGTTCCCGGCCCAACGAAAGCCCCCAGACCCAAATGGAGAGGGGCTGCTTGGGGGCCCCCTGGGGCCCCTTCAGGCCAGCTAGGTCTTTGGGTCCTGGCTCCTTCGCTTTGGGAGCAGGCGCTGGACGTTTGGCACGTTGGCCGGAGAGTGCTTCTCGGGACGCGACCTGCAACCGGGCAGGTACCTCCCAGGTTCCCGGCCCAACGAAAGCCCCCAGACCCAAATGGAGAGGGGCTGCTTGGGGGCCCCCTGGGGCCCCTTCAGGCCAGCTAGGTCTTTGGGTCCTGGCTCCTTCGCTTTGGGAGCAGTCGCTGGACGTTTGGCACGTTGGCCGGAGAGTGCTTCTCGGGCCGCGACCTGCAACCGGGCAGGTACCTCCCAGGTTCCCGGCCCAACGAAAGCCCCCAGACCCAAATGGAGAGGGGCTGCTTGGGGGCCCCCTGGGGCCCCTTCAGGCCAGCTAGGTCTTTGGGTCCTGGCTCCTTCGCTTTGGGAGCAGTCGCTGGACGTTCGGCACGTTGGCCGGAGAGTGCTTCTCGGGCCGCGACCTGCAACTGGGCAGGTACCTCCCAGGTTCCCGGCCCAACGAAAGCCCCCAGACCCAAATGGAGAGGGGCTGCTTGGGGGCCCCCTGGGGCCCCTTCAGGCCAGCTAGGTCTTTGGGTCCTGGCTCCTTCGCTTTGGGAGCAGTCGCTGGACGTTCGGCACGTTGGCCGGAGAGTGCTTCTCGGGCCGCGACCTGCAACCGGGCAGGTACCTCCCAGGTTCCCGGCCCAACGAAAGCCCCCAGACCCAAATGGAGAGGGGCTGCTTGGGGGCCCCCTGGGGCCCCTTCAGGCCAGCTAGGTCTTTGGGTCCTGGCTCCTTCGCTTTGGGAGCAGTCGTTGGACGTTCGGCACGTTGGCCGGAGAGTGCTTCTTGGGCTGCGACCTGCAACCGGGCAGGTACCTCCCAGGTTCCCGGCCCAACGAAAGCCCCCAGACCCAAATGGAGAGGGGCTGCTTGGGGGCCCCCTGGGGCCCCTTCAGGCCAGCTAGGTCTTTGGGTCCTGGCTCCTTCGCTTTGGGAGCAGTCGCTGGACGTTGGGCACGTTGGCCGGAGAGTGCTTCTCGGGCCGCGACCTGCAACCGGGCAGGTACCTCCCAGGTTCCCGGCCCAACGAAAGCCCCCAGACCCAAATGGAGAGGGGCTGCTTGGGGGCCCCCTGGGGCCCCTTCAGGCCAGCTAGGTCTTTGGGTCCTGGCTCCTTCGCTTTGGGAGCAGTCGCTGGACGTTGGGCACGTTGGCCGGAGAGTGCTTCTCGGGCCGCGACCTGCAACCGGGCAGGTAGCTCCCAGGTTCCCGGCCCAACGAAAGCCCCCAGACCCAAATGGAGAGGGGCTGCTTGGGGGCCCCCTGGGGCCCCTTCAGGCCAGCTAGGTCTTTGGGTCCTGGCTCCTTCGCTTTGGGAGCAGTCGCTGGACGTTTGGCACGTTGGCCGGAGAGTGCTTCTCGGGCCGCGACCTGCAACCGGGCAGGTACCTCCCAGGTTCCCGGCCCAACGAAAGCCCCCAGACCCAAATGGAGAGGGGCTGCTTGGGGGCCCCCTGGGGCCCCTTCAGGCCAGCTAGGTCTTTGGGTTCTGGCTCCTTCGCTTTGGGAGCAGTCGCTGGACGTTTGGCACGTTGGCCGGAGAGTGCTTCTCGGGACGCGACCTGCAACCGGGCAGGTACCTCCCAGGTTCCCGGCCCAACGAAAGCCCCCAGACCCAAATGGAGAGGGGCTGCTTGGGGGCCCCCTGGGGCCCCTTCAGGCCAGCTAGGTCTTTGGGTCCTGGCTCCTTCGCTTTGGGAGCAGTCGCTGGACGTTTGGCACGTTGGCCGGAGAGTGCTTCTCGGGCCGCGACCTGCAACCGGGCAGGTACCTCCCAGGTTCCCGGCCCAAAGAAAGCCCCCAGACCCAAATGGAGAGGGGCTGCTTGGGGGCCCCCTGGGGCCCCTTCAGGCCAGCTAGGTCTTTGGGTCCTGGCTCCTTCGCTTTGGGAGCAGGCGCTGGACGTTTGGCACGTTGGCCGGAGAGTGCTTCTCGGGCCGCGACCTGCAACCGGGCAGGTACCTCCCAGGTTCCCGGCCCAACGAAAGCCCCCAGACCCAAATGGAGAGGGGCTGCTTGGGGGCCCCCTGGGGCCCCTTCAGGCCAGCTAGGTCTTTGGGTCCTGGCTCCTTCGCTTTGGGAGCAGTCGCTGGACGTTTGGCACGTTGGCCGGAGAGTGCTTCTCGGGCCGCGACCTGCAACCGGGCAGGTACCTCCCAGGTTCCCGGCCCAACGAAAGCCCCCAGACCCAAATGGAGAGGGGCTGCTTGGGGGCCCCCTGGGGCCCCTTCAGGCCAGCTAGGTCTTTGGGTCCTGGCTCCTTCGCTTTGGGAGCAGTCGCTTGACGTTCGGCACGTTGGCCGCAGAGTGCTTCTCGGGCCGCGACCTGCAACCGGGCAGGTACCTCCCAGGTTCCCGGCCCAACGAAAGCCCCCAGACCCAAATGGAGAGGGGCTGCTTGGGGGCCCCCTGGGGCCCCTTCAGGCCAGCTAGGTCTTTGGGTCCTGGCTCCTTCGCTTTGGGAGCAGTCGCTGGACGTTTGGCACGTTGGCCGGAGAGTGCTTCTCGGGCCGCGACCTGCAACCGGGCAGGTACCTCCCAGGTTCCCGGCCCAACGAAAGCCCCCAGACCCAAATGGAGAGGGGCTGCTTGGGGGCCCCCTGGGGCCCCTTCAGGCCAGCTAGGTCTTTGGGTCCTGGCTCCTTCGCTTTGGGAGCAGTCGCTGGACGTTTGGCACGTTGGCCGGAGAGTGCTTCTCGGGCCGCGACCTGCAACCGGGCAGGTACCTCCCAGGTTCCCGGCCCAACGAAAGCCCCCAGACCCAAATGGAGAGGGGCTGCTTGGGGGCCCCCTGGGGCCCCTTCAGGCCAGCTAGGTCTTTGGGTCCTGGCTCCTTCGCTTTGGGAGCAGTCGCTGGACGTTGGGCACGTTGGCCGGAGAGTGCTTCTCGGGCCACGACCTGCAACCGGGCAGGTACCTCCCAGGTTCCCGGCCCAACGAAAGCCCCCAGACCCAAATGGAGAGGGGCTGCTTGGGGGCCCCCTGGGGCCCCTTCAGGCCAGCTAGGTCTTTGGGTCCTGGCTGCTTCGCTTTGGGAGCAGTCGCTGGACGTTTGGCACGTTGGCCGGAGAGTGCTTCTCGGGCCGCGACCTGCAACCGGGCAGGTACCTCCCAGGTTCCCGGCCCAACGAAAGCCCCCAGACCCAAATGGAGAGGGGCTGCTTGGGGGCCCCCTGGGGCCCCTTCAGGCCAGCTAGGTCTTTGGGTCCTGGCTCCTTCGCTTTGGGAGCAGTCGCTGGACGTTTGGCACGTTGGCCGGAGAGTGCTTCTCGGGCCGCGACCTGCAACCGGGCAGGTACCTCCCAGGTTCCCGGCCCAACGAAAGCCCCCAGACCCAAATGGAGAGGGGCTGCTTGGGGGCCCCCTGGGGCCCCTTCAGGCCAGCTAGGTCTTTGGGTCCTGGCTCCTTCGCTTTGGGAGCAGTCGCTGGACGTTGGGCACGTTGGCCGGAGAGTGCTTCTCGGGCCGCGACCTGCAACCGGGCAGGTACCTCCCAGGTTCCCGGCCCAACGAAAGCCCCCAGACCCAAATGGAGAGGGGCTGCTTGGGGGCCCCCTGGGGCCCCTTCAGGCCAGCTAGGTCTTTGGGTCCTGGCTCCTTTGCTTTGGGAGCAGTCGCTGGACATTTGGCACGTTGGCCGGAGAGTGCTTCTCGGGCCACGACCTGCAACCGGGCATGTACCTCCCAGGTTCCCGGCCCAACGAAAGCCCCCAGACCCAAATGGAGAGGGGCTGCTTGGGGGCCCCCTGGGGCCCCTTCAGGCCAGCTAGGTCTTTGGGTCCTGGCTCCTTCGCTTTGGGAGCAGTCGCTGGACGTTTGGCACGTTGGCCGGAGAGTACTTCTCGGGACGTGACCTGCAACCGGGCAGGTACCTCCCAGGTTCCCGGCCCAACGAAAGCCCCCAGACCCAAATGGAGAGGGGCTGCTTGGGGGAACCCTGGGGCCCCTTCAGGCCAGCTAGGTCTTTGGGTCCTGGCTCCTTCGCTTTGGGAGCAGTCGCTGGACGTTTGGCACGTTGGCCGGAGAGTGCTTCTCGGGCCGCGACCTGCAACCGGGCAGGTACCTCCCAGGTTCCCGGCCCAACGAAAGCCCCCAGACCCAAATGGAGAGGGGCTGCTTGGGGGCCCCCTGGGGCCCCTTCAGGCCAGCTAGGTCTTTGGGTCCTGGCTCCTTCGCTTTGGGAGCAGTCGCTTGACGTTTGGCACGTTGGCCGGAGAGTGCTTCTCGGGCCGCGACCTGCAACCGGGCAGGTACCTCCCAGGTTCCCGGCCCAACGAAAGCCCCCAGACCCAAATGGAGAGGGGCTGCTTGGGGGCCCCCTGGGGCCCCTTCAGGCCAGCTAGGTCTTTGGGTCCTGGCTCCTTCGCTTTGGGAGCAGTCGCTGGACGTTGGGCACGTTGGCCGGAGAGTGCTTCTCGGGCCGCGACCTGCAACCGGGCAGGTACCTCCCAGGTTCCCGGCCCAACGAAAGCCCCCAGACCCAAATGGAGAGGGGCTGCTTGGGGGCCCCCTGGGGCCCCTTCAGGCCAGCTAGGTCTTTGGGTCCTGGCTCCTTCGCTTTGGGAGCAGTCGCTGGACGTTGGGCACGTTGGCCGGAGAGTGCTTCTCGGGCCGCGACCTGCAACCGGGCAGGTACCTCCCAGGTTCCCGGCCCAACGAAAGCCCCCAGACCCAAATGGAGAGGGGCTGCTTGGGGGCCCCCTGGGGCCCCTTCAGGCCAGCTAGGTCTTTGGGTCCTGGCTCCTTCGCTTTGGGAGCAGTCGCTGGACGTTCGGCACGTTGGCCGGAGAGTGCTTCTCGGGCCGCGACCTGCAACCGGGCAGGTAGCTCCCAGGTTCCCAGCCCAACGAAAGCCCCCAGACCCAAATGGAGAGGGGCTGCTTGGGGGCCCCCTGGGGCCCCTTCAGGCCAGCTAGGTCTTTGGGTCCTGGCTCCTTCGCTTTGGGAGCAGTCGCTGGACGTTGGGCACGTTGGCCGGAGAGTGCTTCTCGGGCCGCGACCTGCAACCGGGCAGGTACCTCCCAGGTTCCCGGCCCAACGAAAGCCCCCAGACCCAAATGGAGAGGGGCTGCTTGGGGGCCCCCTGGGGCCCCTTCAGGCCAGCTAGGTCTTTGGGTCCTGGCTCCTTCGCTTTGGGAGCAGTCGCTGGACGTTTGGCACGTTGGCCGGAGAGTGCTTCTCGGGCCGCGACCTGCAACTGGGCAGG